>NC_041050.1:4318320-4568711 GCF_900634775.1 Gouania willdenowi
TGTGATATTTGCTTTTTGGTCAGATTATACGAAATACATAATTTTGACAAAGGTCACATTTTCTTTGTCCCGATTGATATTTGAATTACAATAAGCTAATTTCCTGAGGTAAATGAATGGCACAGTAATAATTAAGCATTTTCAACACGGTTTCAGATACCACAGCACAACTTTAAATGAGTTTGGCCCCTGCCATGATGTTGTTGTTGTTGTTGGTTTTTTTTTTTTTTTTGCCAAAATAGATGACCAACACTGTAATTGACAATTAAAAATGTTATACTGAATTGATAAGAAAACCCATTGTATGATTTAAAAAACGCATAGATAAAAATAGATTGAAAAATGCGTTAAATTAATTTAATAATTATTAATAATAAATTAATGAAAGATAAAAAAGCGTATTATGAATAGAAATAATAATAAATAAATATGTGTTATTGTTATTATTATTATTATTATTATTATTAATAATAATAATAATAATAATAATAATAATAATAATAATAATAAATTAATTAATAGATAGAGCATAATAATAATATTTTTAAATAATATTTATGATTATTTTTGCTGTCACTGAAAGCTACCGGTAATATACATATTTTTTCCTCATAGCTGAAGTTTTAAAACATAACTGTCAAATTAAAAAAAGACCTAAAATCATTATTTATTTTTTTAACCTAAAATCATTACATAAAAACAGTCCGTCAGTGATGACGTAGAAATTCTGACGTCATGATTCATGTTTTCTCTAAAACAAACCAAAACAATGTCCAACAGGAAACTAAAATCCCCAAATGTTAAAGTTTCTCCTTTGGTTTAACAATTAAATAGTGTATAGCATAAAAAAATATTTAAATTAATGTTTAATACGACTAATTTCCCACGTGAAGAAACACAACTGGGGCCGAAGTGGAAGCCCCGCCCCCTCTTTAACGCACCATGGAAACCGAGTCCCAACAAAAACACCCGCCCCCCTCTGCTCCCATTGGTCCATGTTTTACACATTCGGCGCAGCCTCCCGATGTGATTGGATGGAATCATCTGTCGCGAGGAAATCAACACGGAAAGAGGTTTAAGGGGAGAAAAGTTAGGGAGCGCAGCTTAATCGGATCATGTTTGTGGTTAGAAACCCTCCGCGGTGACTTTAGAGACACAGGGGAGGACATAGTGAGCAGGAAGAAGCCTTTTACGTTGTTTTAGAGCCTGTTGGCGGTGCTCGTGCTCAGCGGAGGAGCTGCAGCAGCTGCAGGTAGTGTTGGTAATGTTTGCCCGTTTCCAAGGACGGCCCCGCTGATGTCACCGCGCAGCACAGGTGCGCAGGGCAAAGTTCCTTCTGTGAGCGGTGTGTAAAGTTCCCACAGCCGCGTTCCCGCTGCTTTCCTTTGGATTTTACGTTTTTTTTTTTCTCACAGAAAAAGGGACTTAATATTGGACTAAGCAGTGACGCACGGTCTCACCCGCGCTCGTCACGGTGCAGGTGATGCTCCGCGAGCCCAGAGGAAGTACCGAGCGTCCTCTGAGGAAGTTGTGTCGGTGATATGGATTAGAACGGGACTGGTGTCTGGACGACGATGGTTTCCCCCGTGCGTCACTGCGCCCCGAGGCTGTGACGCGCGCGTTATTTGCCCTGAAGGACAGTCCTCGTGCTTCTCCTCATCTGCCTCAGCACCGTTACCATGTCCAAGACGCTGAAGAAGAAGAAGCACTGGTCCAGCAAAGTGCAGGAGTGCACCGTGTCGTGGGGGGGCTCCGGGGGGGAGCTGGTGGCGGTGCTGGAGGTCCGGGGCGGCGCGGAACGGGGTGAGTTCCCGCACCTCGGACACATAGTGACGGAGGCGATGGTGTGTCACACCGGGAGGTTCCCGTGCGCCGGGGACGTGCTGCTGGAGGCCAACGGGACGCCGGTCAGCGGACTCACCAACCGAGACACGCTGGCGGTCATCAGACACTTTAGGGAGCCCATCCGCCTGAAGACTGTCAAACCAGGTGTGTGTGTGTGTGTGTGTGTGTGTGTGTGTGTGTGTGTGTGTGTGTGTGTGTGTGTGTGTGTGTGTGTGTGTGTGTGTGTGTGTGAGATCAGGTGAACGTGCTGCAGGGGGACTGGGACAGGTGGGACCAGTCTGGGAGCGCGTCCTCCAGCTCGAGCCTCCTGCGCGCGCAGGTTGTGTGTTTGCAGCTCATTTCTAAACATGACTCCAGGGTTGTTGTCATTCATTGCTGAAGGAAAGGAAATCGTTCCCACTGTAGTTACAAGTAGAGTAGAACTGGGCAATATATTGAAATTCAAGATATATCGAGTTTTCTATTTTGGCGATATAGAAAATTACAATATCGCATATATCGATACATGTATTTTTATACAACAGTTAGTCCCCATCATGTAATTTGATTAGACATCTAGGGGTGTTCATCTAAGGAACCTCACTATTCGATTATGATTCAGGATGCTACGATTTGATTAATCGACATTTTTACAATATTAAATAGGAAGTGTCTCCTTGTACGTAATACGCATCTATGTACTGGCAGTCTATCGGTACAAAAGATGACGTTGCCGAACCTTTTCTACATAAGCGTAATGTGCCTGTGTTATCACTGTGTCAGGATGGCCGATCAAAAATACATAATTATTCCACAAAATGTCCCCAAATTAAATAAAAATTGGTGAAAAATAAACAAATCACAGGACATTGAAGTATCTGTCACTTATTGCTGAGATATTATTGATGCCTTACATATTTTGTCTAATTTATAACTGAAAGTGCAAACTTGGACACATTAATGTTGGAATTATTCGAACTGGTCCATTTTAAAGATGATTCTGTCCATCCCTTCAGCTGGTGATTCAAAGCCATCTTCCCTCACATTCTTGACTCTGACCTTTCCTCCCGTCTCACTCTTCTCCTCATACGTCACACTCTCACCAAGATGTCAATGTCATCTGCACATTTTACTATGAAAGGTAGCTCGTGCTCAGTGTAAGCAATGATTCCTCTGTAGAAACATCTGAGATGTTCAGGATGTGTGGAAGTTGATGGTGTGCTGAAGACCTTTGTTTGTTTGTTTGTTTTTAACCATGAGTCTGTGGTGGTCAGTGCATCATTATTGTGTGAGCTGTGTGTAAATGGGATAATGGGCACAACTTCCTGTTTAGAGAATAAGTAGTTAATGTAGTTGCTTTAGTAAGATACTTTCTCATTTAATAATAAATAATAATGATAATGCATCAATTTTATATAGCGCTTTTTTGGACACTCAAAGTCGCTTTACAGAATTAAGGGATTTTTCTTTCACTCCACACTTAGTGGTGGTAAGCTACTGTTGTAGCCACAGCTGCCCTGGGGCAGACAGACAGAAGCAAGGCTGCTAAAATGCGCCATCGGCACCTCCGACCACCACTAACACTCATTCACACACTACATTCATACTAGGCAATGTGGGTGAAGTGCCTTGCCCAAGGACACAATGACAGATACCACTGGGGTGACTGCCACACCACTGTTAATACACAAGTAAGCAGACGTGTGAAATATCTGTTTATTACAAATGTATAGTAGAGCTGGGCAATATATTGAGATTCAAGATTTATCAAGTTTTCTATTTTGGCGATACAGAAAATGACAATATCGCCTATATCAAGATATATATCTATATATATTTTATTTTACTTGTTTTTATTTATACAATCACACAGTACAGATCACATAGTATTTAATGTTATTCATAGAGTACAGTCAAACACTGTCCTTTACAATTATTCCATGTTTCTGAGATATAATTATGTCATTTTACAGTTTATTTTGTATTAAAATACAAATTTTAGGAGTTGCTGCTTTCACTACTTCTCAGAACAGCATGAAAAGCTCAGTTAGATGATCACTAATTGTGTCCTAACCCAGATCTACCACTAAACAAGACACTACAGAACTCACTCACACGTGCTGTCCCTTACAGGAGAAAAAGCCAAAAGTGTCACACATTGTGTAACTGTTTGTTAATAAATGTGTCTGTGTGGCATTTTGCATCAGCTAATTTAACCCACAATTGTCTTTGTGGTCAGACTTTGAGTTCAAAATATCCAGATTTATATCTTCTATCGCCATTTTGAGAAAAAATATTGAGATATGAGTTTTGGTAGGACTCTTATTTTGAAAGGCTATAGTGTGCGTAAGTATAAAGCGTTCAGGCGTCTGTGTTTACCGAACAAAACCTTTTCCCTTTTCTCGAAGCGAGTGGTTCCCAAACTTTTCTCAGTCCCGTATTCCTTCAGACCTTTAACCTGAAGCCATGTACCTCCTACTCCTGCACATTTAAAACACTAGTACAGTGCCCGTCGGAAGTATGTATTCATGTGGGAGCAAGTATTTAGTTTAGTGTATTTTGAGTCATTTTCAGGTTTTTGTTGTCGTTTGGTGTATTTTTCTGTGTTGTCTTTTGTGTAATTTTTGTATAAATATTTAGTTTTGTGTATTTTGAGTTATTTTCATATTTTTTGCTGTGGCAGGTGTGTCGTGAGTGAAGCTGCAGTAATCATCAGGCGGGATTCACTATGTAGCACCGTTTACTGATCTGACTCAACACTACAGTCACTACCACCCAATGGACGGGTGTCGTGACACAGACTTGTAACCGGACTAAATGGTGGTCCGTTACACACACGTAGACGGTGATCGATAGTGAAGCGTGTGCGTGACTCTCTACCTTGGACACAAATCTCCTCCCTTGGTTCTCTCTCACACACACACGCTGCTGAGAAATGTGCAGCTTTCAACACAGCAGCCATTGCCGTCAATAACTTCCGGGTGAGGTCTGTCGGGTCTAAATAGCGAACTAACATGAAAATAAACGTTTCGAAATGTCATCACCAAATAAAGAACAGTAAAAAAGTATTTTTCCTCAAAAATTACTCTAAAATAAGATTGATAAACGTGGATGCCGATAGATTTTTTTTTAAAAAATGTGTCGCAGTTGATCACCGTTCATCTGTTTCGCCATCAAAATGGATACCGGAAGTCGACTCAGCTGTGATCAAGATGGATGCCAGAAGTCGTCTCTCAATATATGGTGCGCTAGCGCCCCCTCACACCCTGAGGTCAAAAGCTGAATAGGTTTCATTTCGGGGCCATCCAGAAGTGAAATAAAATTAAAATAAATATTTTGAAATGACCAAATTACTCCAAGATAACAGATGCACACACTCGGGGTATTTGGAACCCGTCGACCGAGTTTCAGGTCGAACTCGCACCACGTCTGGGAGATATTTGCTCCACACAGACGTCCCTTGAATTATGGTACAGATAGTATAGATAACAATTTAATGTCAGATACAGTGAAATTAGTCTCTGAATTTATTTGACTTATCCTGTGGAGATTATGCAAGATTTTGTGTGAGATTTCAACTCATTCATCCATCCATCCATTTTCTCCCGCTTTATCCGGGGCCAGGTCACCCATGGTCATGAGATTTGGGTAATGACCGAAGTGAGTTTCCTTTGCAGGGTGGCTGGGCGCACCAGGAGAAGCTGGAGGGACTATGTCTCTGAGCTGGCCTGGTGTCGCCTCGGGGTTCCCCCAGAACAGCTGGAGGAGGTGTGCGTGGATCGGGAGGTCTGGGCGTTTCTGCTGAGACTGCTGCCTCCGCGACCGCGATTTCAATTCAACTCAACTTCCTTTATATAGTGCAAAATACAACAAAGTCATCTCAAAGCACTGAACAAAATATAAAGTCCATAGTAAAAAAAGGAGAAAGAACCCAACAAGATCCTCGTGAACAAGCATTTAGCGACAGTGGGAAGAAAAAACTCCCTCTTTGACATTTAGGTATTTGGCTAAAGTAGCTAAAGCTCATTTTACAGTGAAAATTACCATAGAAATACATGATATGGCTCTAAAATATGCATTTGAGTGTTTACTCTCATATTGCAATTTCAGCTTTATTTTGTTTAAAAATAATAATAAAAAGGATAAACACAATATCTATATTTCTATTTTCAGGAAGTGGATTCTGTATTTTCTGTCCGTTTTCCACAAAAATTGTCGGCCCGAATAACAATTATTTATCTGAATTTGATCTACTTTGCACTGGTAAACAGAAAGTAGCAGCACCAGGAATGAAGTGCATGCTGATTCTGTTCTATGTTCTATGTTCTGTTCTGTTCTAGATGGATGACTCTGTGCTAAATGTATCAAACTGTGCTGAAGGCGTCTGTGTTTACTGAACAAACCCTGTTTCTTATTTCTTTAGTGCCTCTGATTCTCTGTTTCAGAATGTTCACATCATCAGCTTTCCCTATAATCAGACGTCATTACAGGCTATTGAACTATGGGAAATCATGTCGAGCAGAATTCATACGGTTAATGGAGTTAATCATTGTTGTAAATTTTATATTTACACACAGAAGACATGCGTTAAAACAACAGATTTTGTGCAAAATTTGACATTCAGAAGTTTGGCTAAAGAAGCTAAAGTTCGTTTTGTGGCAACAATTACTGTAGAAATGCATGTGAGCGTTTATTCTGTGTCTTACTGTAATTTCAGCTTCATTTTGTTCAAAAAATAATAAATGGGAAAAAAACAACAATAATAATATTGCCATTTTAATGAAGTGGATTCTGTATTTTCTGTCAGTTTTCCACCAAAATCAGAAGCCCCACTTCTTTATCTGAAATGTTTCTCCTCCTGCTGATTCTATTCTATACTGTTTGAGTCTATGTTCTGTACCTGATGGATGACTCGTGTGTTTACGTGTGTGTGTGTGTGGATAGATTTGATGAGCGTGCCACTTTGTAAACGCTTAGTAGGGATTTGTTCACGGTTTCCTCCCAGGCTTATAGCGGGAGGTGGACCGCGCGTGTGTCGAGGTGAGTCCAAGTGTCATTGAATCAATTAGGCGTGTATCCTTTAATCCCCGACCGCTGCTGTGCCAGATTGGTGACTTTGTTGGACCCCCCTCATCCCCACCCTTGGTTTGATCCACATTGGAGATTTGTCCTTGTGTCGTACAGTGGGTTATAGTTTGCTATCAGTTGGTTGATTATGGAAAGTACGGTGGGCTGTGATCAGGGTTTATTCTCCAACGTTTGCTTTAAATTAAACAGGACGACACTATGTTTGGGTCATTTTACTCATGTTTTGTCTCTGTTTCATCGTCTTTTCCTGTTTAAACAACTTTTACCGCCTGTTAAACTTCCAGAAACCACACCAAACATGCTGAATAGGCTAAATACGGTCAACTACTGTTATTATTTTACATTTTATTTAACGGTTCAGTTTAGCAATGAGTCAAATTCACGATTAGTTGTTGCCGATTCGATTCAAGGACGATAGTGGTTCATTTAGAACAATAACTTTTTAGCCAAAATAAAATTTCCACCAGTTTGACTGAAATAAATCCCTAAATATTAGACAGTACAGGTGAGTTTTTGATTCCTGTTGTTTCTTATATGGGAATAGTCTATAAATTATTTATGGACATAAACAAACAAGTAAACAACATTCACATTTTATTTGAATAAAGTCCAATCAACACTTCAGTTTAAATGAACAGGATGTGAACTTTTCTGCTCTCATTTTAATACTCAACACGTTTTCAAAAAAAATACATATTAGGTTTACCTGACTCTTCTGCTTGTTTTTATACATCAAAATAATACAATATTAATATCAAAATAAAGTGGTTAAACCTGATACTTTTCTTTTTAACATGATGGTAAGGCTGAGGATTTCTGCAGAGCTAATGCAAACGAGCTAATGCTACATGTGATGTTGCAGTGAACGCTGTACCGATTCAGTCGATTGATTACCTATTTGGATAGTAGGAATATAAATCAGTTCATTGATCTGATGGATGAATCGTTACACTGTTGTTGTAAAATAATGAAATCATGCAAGATTACGTGGCAAGAGCGACGTTAGCCACACTGCCCCCCCCCCCCCCCCCCCCACACACACACACACACACACACGTTTAATGGGAAAAATCAAATGGAAATGTGCAACATGGTCCCATACATTTATTTGTGAAACCTTTAATTACCGCAAACCGGCAAATTACTCAATTACGGTCATGCTTTAGTGACATTTCACCAGGTAAACTGATCACCAGTTCAGCTAATACACCATAGCTTAAACCTGTCTTTGTACCAGAGAACTCTTCACATTTGAATACAGTCATAGTAATCAACACAATAAAAACATACCTCAGATGAAGCTCTGCATTCATTTACAGTCACATGATCACTATTCAAACCGTTACACGTAGCGTGAGATTATGGGCTGAATTGAACACATTTGTCACACTTTTTAGACAATCAATCACACGTTTACTGTAGAAAATAGTGTGTAAATGTGTAATATTGTTTCAAAACAGGCATGTGAGGCATTTTTTGGTGTTTTTTTTTTAAATAAGGAAAAAGAGAGGGAAGACATTTAGTCTGTTTTTGTCCTGTATGTAGTAGAAGTTCTACAAGCTCATCACCGCCGTTGGCTGTGAGCTTTTCTACCTGTGTTACATAATGTTTTTAATAAGCGATCCTTACCCACGCTTGACCAGCCTGTCCCCCATTGCATTCACCCCCGCCGCCTCCCCCCGGCTCATTGTGAGTTTAGATCTCGTCTCTTTCCCTCATTATTAATGCATACACGATCATCCATCATTGATGGCTGCTCCTTGCTGGGATGAGGCTGATGGTTGGGTCGTATGTCAGCCAGGCTGTGTTGTATGTTCTCTGCTCAGAACAAAAGGCCACAATTCTGTTGCTTTAGCCAATTAGTTTTTATTGTGTTTGTTTGGTTCCTGGAAATACATTTTGCTTTCAGAGCAAAAAAGAAACATACTTATGTATGTGTATAATTTAGATTTATTGCAACAAATTTAGAGTTAGAAAATCTGGTAACACTTAACTTCAAGTTTTATACATAAAGGCAGACATTACGCTGTTATTATTAGGACATGACACCTGTCATTAGCATGAATAAGGTGTCATTAAGTGTCATTTATTCACATTTATTTCTTTATCTGAATAATTTCCACTGTTATCCAGGAAGTTTATTTGCTTCATAGTACATAGTCATCTTAAAGATGTAAATCTTTGTTTTAATCAGAAATAAAACAGGTAAAAGTGACCAAAAATGGTGGTAAAATTAAATTTTAAAAGCCACAGAAATTTATTAAAAGTTACAAATTAGTGGCCAAAAATAGACAGAAAAAGTGGTAAAAAAGGTTCAAAGTGTCAGTATTGGCTTAAAGTGGCAGAAATGGGGGGAGGGGGTTTTGGGTTAGTTTAAACGGACAAATAATGGCCATGGCAAATCATGAATGTGGTTAAATTGGCAAAAATGAGCATGAAATATGGTGAAAAGAGGTTAAAAGTCACGATAACTAGGTGTAAAAGTGGTGGAAAGGGTTTATATGTGCCCAAAATGTCTTTAAAATGGAAAAAAATTGCCGAAAAAAATGTCCAGAAAAGCAGTGAAATTTGCTGAAGTTGCAAAAATGGGAGTAATGTAGCCAAAATGCATTAAAAGGAGCAAAAATATGGCAAGAAAAAGTGATGAAAATAGGTTAAAATATGGCAAGTTTGCTTATTTTACCCTTTTTCTGCAACTACACCAAACAATTCTTGAAGGCATCTGGTGACCCCCTCCCTGTGTCTCGTGACCCCAAACGGGGTCCTGACACCAAGGTTGAGAACCCCTTGTTTAGGAGACACTAGTGGCCTTTTTAACCTATAACTGCATTGTTTCTAAGACGCGGTCCTTCTGTGTGTTATCACCGTGATGTGATGTTTGTTTGTGGTGATGAAAGTGCAGCCAAAGCAAGGCGTAGTTTCCAATTTCACAAGATAGATGAGGTTTATGTTACTAGTAGACGTTTCCAGGACGATCCGTACTGCACATCAGCTTGTTTGTGTTAAGTTTGACTGTAAATCATAACCACTTCTCAGATACACACCATCTGTTTTGAAACATTGTGCAAAACAGTCAAAACACTGCAGAGTCACATGATGACGCTGGATTTTTAATCAAACTGACAACTGAACACTGGAGTGCTGCAACGATTCTTGACGTTTTGAAATGTTAAGATGATCTGCCCCGGGGCAAATGGTGGCCCTCATCCTAATTTTGTGAGGCCCTCAAGTTAAATGCAAGACGTGACTCCAAAAGACACACAAAACGACAGAATAAAACACACGTTGACAACAAAAATACGCAAAATGGCTGAAGAATCAACAAAAATGCACAGAAATGTGTTCATAACCTATTTTGATCACTTTTTCTTGCCATATTTTTGCGCCTTTTAATGCATTTTTGCAACATTACTCCTATTTCTGCCACTTCTCCATCATATTTTAATGCCTTTTCTGCAATTGTTTTCCATTTTAAAGACATTTTCCAATCTTATAAACCCTTTCCACCACTTTTTCCACCTATATATTCACTTTTAAACTCTTTTCACCATATTTCATGCCTGTTTTTGCCAATTTAACCACATTCACAATTAAACTAATTGTTCTTACTTTTTAAATTATACTACCCCAACCCCCCTCCCCCTATCTCTTCCACTTTTAAGCCAATATTGACACTTCAAACGAATTTCTGTGGTTTTTAAAATCCCATTTCATTGCCTTTCTCACCATTTTTGGTCACTTTTAACCCATTTTATTTCTGATTAAAACAAGGATTTACATCTTTACGATGACTACATACTATGGTGCAAATAATAATAAACTTCCTGGATAACAGTGGATATTATTCAGATGAATAAATAAATGTTATCACAGATTCACAGAACAATGGACCATCATTTTGCTGACTTTATGGATGGACCCTAAAAATCTCTCCCCTTTATTCCCCCTTATAGATGGTCCTGTCTCCACATGGCTGTTCTTCAATGTTCATGTCTGTGTTCAACCACCTTCAGGTACAGTGGGGGTCCCCACCTTTATGGGGACCCCCACTGTAAACCTTTATTTTGGGGGTTGCGGGCTGAAAAGGTTGAGAACCACCGCTCTGTCCAACCAGTGGATCAGGTCACTGTGGTAACCTGTGATACTTTAACTGTTGTATCTCATCAGTCCAGCCTTCATTCAAAGACTATTGTTGCTTTACCGCTTTTGGTTTCCCATGGTAACCCTTTGTTTACCAATCAAATGCATGGGTTATCTCACCGGGCCACGCTGTGTTGTGGTATACCGAGCGAGTGTTTGATAAAGATCTCCTGGTAACCATGGTAACCTAGGCTACCGTGGCCATGGTAGAGGTATATCTCAATGGTTCAGCTTCAGTATTGAGTCACAAAGTCAATGATTGATTGGAAACAAAGCAATGCAGCAGTGAAACGTGTGGATGTGACATCGGGCTTTGTCGAGCGTTTTGTTTTGTGTGTGTGTGTGTTATAGTCGCACACCTGACGCGACAACAACAACACATCTTTCCTTCTCACTGGTTGCTCTCTTTGACTCATTCCCGAAACTTGTCGCACTCCTCCGCCCCCTGCCTTTCCAATCTGTCAGCAGAGAGGGAGGAAGAAGGGAGCAGATGGGCCTGACGGAGCTCCCAACACCACACCACACCACACCACAGCACCAGCACACCTCCTATCTACTGCACTCCCTCTGTCTAAATGGATTTCATACTTTGTTTTTCCTCTCCTCTCCTCCTTCACCTCTAGTCCAAAACTGGGTCAGGTGGGTGGAAAGAAAGCAAAGATGATGAATGAGTGATGCAAGGATTTCTTTTGCGCTGAGTGTAAGATAATTCATATTCAGAGATAGGAGAAAATAACTGCTAATCTCCACTGGGATCATCTCATCATCGCTAATACTGCACAGAAAGTTTGCTAATGCAGTGGTGAAGAAACAAAGATTAGCATATTTTTATACAAGCTCTATAACCCAATATTTAGCTGGAATATTTAAAGGTGGTGTGAATGAGTGTGTGCTGATTCACCAACACTGCCTACTTCTACTCTGTGTGGTAATAAAAGGCGTCTCTTCATTGGTTCTCCCATTGTCAACATGACTGTAAAAACACACAAAATGACAAAAATACACAAAAGGACTGCAAAAACACACAAAATGGTTCTAAACACACACAAAATACACAAAATGAAATGCAAATACACAAAAACCACACAAATACACAAAATTACTAAATAAATTAATATACACAAGAACAATAGGATAGAAACAACACAATTAAAATATATAAAACAACTAAAGAAGAATAAATAAATTACAAACACCCACAGCAAAAATAACACCAATTTAAAAAGGTGACAACAAAATATACAAAAAGATAAAAAGAACATAGGAAACAACAACAAATAAACCCTTATTTGTTCTCCCCTGTATTAATGCTCAGATTGGTCATTAGTCTAATGCTGACATGAATGTTGATCATGTGACCCTCGGATCAGATAAAATCACGTTTTTGTGTCCTCGCTGTGGTCGTCCTTATAGATGATTTTCTGCGTTGATGACGACAGGCTTCTGTCTGGTCTCACTCCAAACTGTAATTGTATAATTGATAAATGTAACTTTTACAGAGGAAACACTCATCATAAACTAAGAAAACCCTGCATTTCAGCGTTGATGTCTGTAAATTAACACTTTGGACATTCATAGGTTTTCTGTGAGCTCTAGCTTATAATTAAAAACATTAAAATAATAGTGTTGAGATGTTGACAAAATTACATGTAATTGTTGTTTCCTGTGAAAACTAAACCCATATTTTGTAGTTATAACATCCCTCTTCCAGTCCCGTGCTCTGTAACAGAACAGAACAGTGTGTATCTCCCAGGTGTCGTCAGATGGAAAACATAGTTTGCGTTATCTGAGAGTTGATTGAAACGGATCTATTCCCGCTGCTCGACGGAGGCTGGCCTGCTCAGGGAGCGAATGAAACAGCCGAGTGTTATTGCAGCAGAGCTAATAACAGGTACAAAGGCGACACAGCTGGTGCAAAGCTCCTTCCAAAATTTCCCCCCAAGTAGGATTCTGCTTTGAAGGAAGTGTTGAATTTAAACAGGATAGAAGAAGAAAAAAAGATACAATGTTGAAAGTGAACGAGATCAAAGACAATCTGAGGGAAAGGAGCTTGCTGCGGAGATGATCAAGAAAGTGAAAGAAGAGGAGAAAAAGTAGCAGTGAAATCAGTCAACAGATAATGAACGAGACGTTAGAGCCTAAAAACACACAAAATGAGATAAATATACGCATTAATCTATTCCGTGGCCCTAACTGTGATCAGTGTCTCACCTCTGCGTTCGAGTATTGATTCTTTGTTTGGATGGACTCGATCCCATGTCCTCACTGTTGATGAACCCAACAACTCACAGGCTGCTTTTTCCTGTTGTTCGCTAGCCTGCAGAGATGAGCGCTCAGTGCACATGGATGATATGCTTGTATTTGCATGCTAATGAGGTATTAAAACATGTTTAGATTGGTTCTTTCACAGTCTTTGATTAGAAAGTGGTACGCTCCGCTCAGCATTTGATTCACGAGCAAATATTCCTTTTTTTGGCACCAAAGGAGCGCTTCATAAATAACCATTTAATCTCCCACAAGACCTATTTATGCACAACCTTTAATAGGTTTACTGAGTTTACTTTGTCAATGTTTCAATCTGAAGGAACAAGCTTATAAAGATGGAGCAATTTAACTACTTTGGGGACAATGTGGTTCTTTTCTCAGTGACACCGTCATGGATTACTTACAAACTGCTCACTGAACACCCAATGTGAAGGACTCATTAAAGTATTTTGATGGAGACAAAAAGTCATTCATTTTCATACGGAAATGGAGTATAAATAATAGTGATGCACCAAAAATTCGGCCACAGAAAAGTGCCGAAAAGTACATTTTCGTTTTTTGGCCGAAACACTTTTCTCACCAAAACCAGCCTTGTGTAGAAATGGGCCAACTTTTCCACGGACTCACGGAGCGGCTGTATTTCAATACGCCTGAGCACAAAAGTGTTTTCTGCGCAGAGTTTCAGACGGAGCACCTAAGTGTGATTTATGTGTCTGTGTCACGTTGACATGTAACCCTCCGTCAACATGGACCGCTACCCGCAATGTGTGGCTGCACATCAGAAGTATGAATTGGGTTTAGTCCATCAGCACACATTTCACTGAGATCCTCTGCACGTCACAACTGTACTTGGTCCACGCTATAAAAATCATTGTTTAAACCAGTGCAAGAGATGATGCACACCGTAAGAAATGCAGAGAACCTGCATTCAAAAAAAGAGAAAATGTAGAACATGAGATATTTGTTCATAATTAATATTGTTTTAAAAAATAAATGTTTTTCTGATGAAATGGTTTTAATATTTTGTTATGTTACTAATGATTATGAGGCACAGACGCCAGCTACAATGGCCTCATGTAAAGGATTTTCAATATTCTCGAGTAGTAAAATAACCCAACGTTGGAGTCCAAAATAAAAAAGAATTTACATAAAGAAAAATAGTTTTATATGTCTTCTTTCAACTATAAATTAAAACAGATCAGATTTTTTTCTTACATTCCTACATGCAGTTACTGTATGGGCCAATGGATATACAATATTTTTTGGATTTCAAGAAACTGTCACCCAAGAACCAATGCATATATGTGACTAATCATTAGTGATGTGAACAGTCTATGTTCATAGCTCTAAGCTGATCTCATTACAGGAAGCTGAGACATATGCTAAGTAGTTTACTGAAGGCCTAAACGTGTTCGAGCATGAAACTCCAACCAACTTTTTTCTAATTTAGATTTTTTGGCATGTCCACCAGATAGGATGTATAGCAGATCTTTTTATATATTCTGAGAGAGTATGTGGAGCTGTATTACTATACAACATTTCAGTTTTCAGTTTTCTATGTGATGTATGAGATATTGGAAGCTGAAAATCAGGATGCACAAAAATTGACACATAACCCCCTCACTAAATTGGCCATATCTCAAAAAGAATTTAAAATTTACAGTGTTTATAGAATAATTAAGGAACAATTCATAAAAGTTTCAGAATTAGAGAATTAGAACTTTGGTAAAAGTTTCAGAATTAGAGCAGCAAAGTCAGTTATAGGCCTGTATAATATTATTTAATGTATAAGTGGGGTCAAGTTAAACATTTTATTTTATATTGTGTATTGTTGGAATTTCAGTGCTAAAGAAATATTTTCGTATTCTTAATTTATTTATTATTTGTAGCTTTAATATTAATTTATAAAATTGCAATGTTTTCATAAATACAGTGGGGCATATCCATTTATTCTGGTTTCGGTTTTCATTCTTGGTTTTCTCATTTTCGGTTTCGGCCAAGAATTTTCACATGGGTGCATCCCTAATAAATAAGTGTTGTCTAAAATGATTATTTGATAATAAATAGAAGATGGAAAATCTACAATGATGGAGCTTGAGAGGGAGAAACTGACAGATGTGCTAAGTTACAGTGAGTGTTGGTTAAAAGGTCATCGTACCTCATAACATGTTCAATCATATTGTATTGGTATTGGTTCTCTGTACTGAGGCCCCTTGCCCACGCTAATGTCGATACACATTCTGTATTCACAGCCCACACAGCTTGTTACGAATGATCTCAGGAAAACTCTTCTTCTCGTGCCCATATCAGCATCTTGTATCAAACGGATATAAAGTTCACAGCTTTCCTTGAACGAATTCACAGTATCTGCCAGTGCCTACTCAACCACAAGTTGGGGTACACCCAAGTGTTTCTGCCAGTTCATCATGGGAAAATAAATGGCAAATCTCAGGAAGTAATGGCTAAAACAAAGATTTGTGTTGTTGTGAAAAACTCTGAGGATCATTAGGAGAAGTGTAGCGATGCATCGTCGCCATGATGCAGCACATTCCTCATCTCCTGATGTTAATTATTCATCACGTGTGCTCCATCCTTCCTGCGTGATGAGATGTTGTGCTTCGGTTCAGATGAGGTTCACAGAGTGTCCTCATTAGAATTCATGGGTGTCAGAATCCGAGGCCAGCCAATTTAGCTCGCTCTGCTTCTTAGCCAACCTTAACAGGTTATTGATTGGGTCCAAACCTCATCCCAGTTAACGCAAACCAAGCATCCGGAGCCAAGCGGCGCCCCTTAGCCCTCAGCATTATGAAAAGTTAAGGGCACCAGGAGGGCATTCTGCATTTGATTCAGAATCGCATTCTTTTTGTTTCGTTACTGTAATCCAGTGGTTCTCAACCACTGGTCTGTGACCCCCAAAATAAAGGTGCCAGAGACTGGAGAATTGGCAAAAGTAATAGGTAATAGGTAAAAGTGACAATGATGGGTCAACATATGTGACATTAGGTGAGAAAAGTGGTGGAAAGGGTTTACAAGTGTTGAAAAAAATCTGCAAAAAAAGCATTGAAATTTGATGGAGAAGTGGCAGAAATGGGAGTAATGTAGCATTAAAAACAGTAAAAATATGGCATGAAAAAGTGAAGAAAATAGGCTAAAATATGGCAAGTTTGGTGTAGTTGCAGAAAAAGGGTAAAATATGGTCAAATGGGCTCAAATTAATCTGAAAATATTCTTAGCTTCTTGAAGGAATCAGGCGACCCTCTCCCAGTGTCTCGTGGGCCCCAAATGGGGTGTTGTCCCCATGGTTGAGAACCCCTGAATTAAGCAATGACTTGATCTGTTTGCTTTTTTTTGTCTGCTTACCATTTACCAGAGAATGAGCACATTTTCTTAAACTCATTGAACCACACAGACTGGTGAGCAGCTTCTTCATCTCATGAAATGGGACTCGGTCTTGTCTTTTTTGCACTCGTTCGTTTGACTGTCAGCTGTTTGATCTGAAACCAAAACATACACAGGAAACAAATTTGCCTCCAGGCTTAGGCCTCCCCATCACCTGCTCTCTGCAATCCTACAAGCAAACAGACTCTAGATCACATGCGCGTCGCAAACTGTTTAAAGTAACCAGAAGGACGAGTTTGTCTACAATCCTTTTGTAACTACGCAAGCGGCAAAGAATTTATGAGTGCCCTTCACCGCCTGTGCTTCAGAAATGAAATGGACTGCTAAAAAGTAGTTGTAATGTACCAAATATCAAATAAACAACCTTTGTTTTCCAGTTTAAAGGAGGAGTTAATCAAACTGAAGGACGCCTTTGCTCTTTCTGTTTTCTGTTTGGCCTTACCACTTCTTTTTAAAACCCAAAGGGATACTCAACCTGGAAGATAGACAGTCAAACTGAAACACTATTCTATGTACAGCAACCTTTCCTTATTGGTGATTTAGAAACTGGATACTTCAATAAAAAGCACTTTAAACGCAGGCTTGTTGAGGTCAACAAGTTTGACAAACTGTGACGTAGTGAGTACTCGACAAAGTGACTCATTCACGTAACTCCAACAACTGGATGGCACATAAATCAGATGTTTGATTGTAATGCTATTTCACCATAGACTCTATGGGAACGAAATGCAAAGAGAACATGATGTGTTCATGCTAGGGCTGGGCATTATGGACCAAAACTCATATCTCAATATTATTTCTCAAAATGGCAATATAGGATATGAATCTTGATATTTTTAACTCTAAAGTCTGACCAGAAAGACACTAATGGGTTAAAATTGCTGATGCCAAATGCCAAACAGGCATATTTATTAACAAACAGCTGCCTAATATGTGCCACTTTTGGCTCTTTCTCCTCTAAGAAAGGTGTTCTCAACCTTGGGGCCAGGACCTCATTTGAGCCAATTTTTGCTTATTTTTACCATTTTCTGCAACTACACCAAACTTGCCATATTTTAACCTATTTTCATCACTTTTTCTTGCCGCATTTTTGTTCCTCTTAATGCATTTTTGCTACATTACTCCCATTCCTATCACTTCATCAAATTTAAATGCCTTTTCTGAACATTTTTTCAACTTTCAAGACATTTTTGGTACTTATAAACCATTTCCACCACTTTTCCACTTAATGTCGCTGTTGTTAACCCATCATTGTCTCTTTTTACCATATTTCATTTTGCCAATTCAAACATTCATGTTTGGCCATGCCCATTATTTTAAGTTTAAAATACTGGTAATTTTTCTGACTTTTTAAAATAAACTACAACATTTCTGCCACTTTTAAGTAGGGGTGTCCCAATCCGATATTGACATCGAATATCGGTCCGATATCAGCCAGAAAACAAATATCAGGTTTTATCGGACTGCATGTAAAATCTCTGATATAAATTATGTTATATTTATTCAATTGAAGAATACTGTAGATACTATGTTGAAGATTAAAATGTATGTAACCACTTGGTTAATAATAAATGGGTCAGTTGATCAAACCTTTTCTAACATTCCTCACTACAGAATAAGTAATAAAAGTATCTATGATTCGTGCCGATGTCGTATCGGATCAATATTGGTATCAACCAATATGCAAGGCTGAAATATCGGTATTGTATCGGAAGTGAAAAAAGTCACTTTTTCTCTCTGTTTTTGACCAATCTAATTTGCATCTTTCAACCAATTGCTGTGGTTTTTAAAAATGTAATTTTACCACCTTTTCCACCTTTTTTGGTCACTTTTAACCCATTTTTTTCTGACTAAAATAATTATATACTGTACATTTTTAAGATTACTATATTCTATAGCCCAAATAATAATTCACTTCCTGGTCAACAGTGGATATTATTAAGATAAATAAATAAATGGTTATCACAGTTTCATAGAACAATGGACCATCATTTTGCTAAAACAGAAGTCTCCATAATCTTGACTCTCCATATATTGCCCAATCCTAGTTCTTGCTGAATGGCTGGATTCTTCAGAGTTGGCGATACCCACTTATACCTGTTAAGGGATATTATGTGTATTTGAGGCTAAACGTTGATATAAATGACTCCAAAGAAATTTTTTGAATACTAATTGCTAATATTTTGCCAAAATTGTTTGTATGCCTTAAAAGGATGGATTTAAATTGCTGTAGCTTCACAAAAGGGCATATGGTAAAAAAAAAAAAAATAAAAATTTTGTTTTACCTTATAAGTCTGTATTATTAGTTGATAATGTGATCCCTGACTGTGGCAGTGAAACGCTGATACGTTTGTTTAAGAACTTAGAGGTGAAAACATTGGCTGCTCCTCTTTACCCTGACAGACCTTGAATTATAGTTTATAAAGTCATTGTGTGGAACAGCTTTTTTCATCTTGCTTTTGTAAATCGGATACTTTGTCAGCAACAGTCAGATCGCTGATATCATAAAAAACCATGAAAATCTGGGACAGTTGGAGCCTTGAAATGTCTTCATTCGTCCATTTCATAGTTTTCTGGAGTGGGAAATTTCAGTTAAATACAATAAATGTTTTTTTTTTACTTGTCACATTTCTTATCGGTTTGAACCGGCCCCATGTTGGTATCATTTGTCTCTAAATCATTGTTGGAGAGATTTTGTCATTATTTTTGACTACTGTTTTTTCATTGGTTTTGTTCTGCAAGTTGTTGTAATTTCTTCTGGTAACCCAGACAACAGCTGACAACCGCATTTTATGTTAATATAGAATATAATTTTTTACTCCCATTAAGTTTATTTGTTTTTTTTAAAAAGGTGTTAGATCCGGCTGTTTCAGTTTTCCTAACGTGACACGTGCTGATTTATTATTGCTGGTGTTGGTCCCTCAGGAGGACTGGAGGGTTTTGCTGGGAATGGTGATCATGTGTGGAATGCAGTTATTTTCAATTTGTGGAGTTTAGTGTGAAGTGCAGCAGAGCTTCCAACCGTGTATTGTTACCAACAGGTGCTCGTTCTGGGAGACGGGCACCACCATTGTCTCTAATAGCTCTGCTTTAAGATATTGAGCTGTAAAGTAAATGTAAGACATTACTGGAATCCAAAAGAATAATGTACCTTTCACATACTGTATATTTAGGTTTTGGTAAACCAATGTGTGAAAATTATACATAATATAACTGTGACTGGAAGCGCAGTGTGGGTGCATGTAAATAGTTTACTTTTTGTTTTGGTTTTGCAACATATTGTTCACAAAAAAAAATATTATTTTAATACTTAACCCTCTGAAACACTATTTCCTGCATTTTTAAGGGCAAAATCTTTGTTCCAGCGTTACTTTAAAGCCAAATGTTATTTGTTGAATTGATGAAAGGTAATGATGAATGGAGTTAGTTACTCATGTTAGGTATAGATCCTCAACAAATACATACTTAGAGACTCTGTATAGACCAGAAATAACATTTTATTCAAAAGACTGATTGGAAGACGCACTTCAGCTTTAAAACTTCCACCCTCGACCCTCCTAGTTGTCGGCCAATGAGCATCACGCGAGTCACATATACCACCGGGGCTAATTTGCATTGGTTTTCCACAAAATAGAGCAGCAAAGGAGAAGTGTCGGGACAAAAAAGGGTGTTGATTACATCCTCTAGACACATTGCCCGGGTGGGCGTCCTGGTAGAAACAGATTACAATTACATTGTTCTCCATTCTCCGATGTGCTTTGCACCGAGAGCAAAGACGATATATATTTTCTTAAATTTAAATGAGTTATTATGTGGGACCGGCAGAAGTATTGGGACTGTTATTGACACGCCCCCCATCTCATTAATTTTATATTTTTCTATTGTTTTATTTGGTTGATTGTTTTTGTTTAGATTATGAAGCACATTGTTTATATTGGACGGTAATTATAAATTACAAATTGGAGGATGCACACAGGCTGCAGGGGTCCTCAGGTGAAGGCGGGGGCATCCAAGCAGATCGCCTGTAGTAAATAGACGGTACGGCGTTTAGATTTAAATAAAGAGATAAAACAACCCACGCATGCCTGGAAGTCCTTTTTGTGTCCGTGTGCAACAATTATTATGACGCTACAGATTAAAAAATAAAAACACAATAGAAAAGCCCCCCGACGTTGGTTGAAACACAGCGTAGGGGATCAAAATCACAGCGGGGCCCCCAACGCTCCACTGCGCTATAGAGAACCTTCTTTAGGCTTTTATAGGTTCCTGTGTCCCCATGGTTTTCAAATTCATCAGAAATGGACTAATCTGAGGCAATAATAGTAATATAATTCATGTAATGATGTTTTCCTGAGATTTTATCCTAAAATGTAAATAAATGCATGTCGTTAAAGAGGAAAACATTGTTAACTTGATAGTAAAGTTATTTTGCCAACTACTAATTGATTCATGAATGCATCCAAGTTGCTGTAGTTGGGCATCGCTGCCTCACATCATCCCTCCCCCCTCCCTCCCTCCTGGGATGTTGCATAATGGAGAAGCAAATTATTGAAACTTAATCCCAACTGTACCATCAACTGTTCAATGTTTTTATTATTTCCAAGTCTCCCCTTATGATATGAAAATGGTTTAATACTGAAATATTTCTCTCTCTTTCTTTTAAATTTAAGGGACCATTTTTTCCTTCTGTGTGTTCATGTTTTTCATTTTTTTTCTGTAACTCATCAAAGCTGCGTTAGGCGTTCATCAAGGACTGGAGTTTTTTTAGTCGGTCATTCATGGCTATCGTGTCTGTGGATGGTTTGCTGTTCAGATCTCATAACCTCAAATGATTTCACTGGAGCTCCTTTACCACTAATAAATCCCTCTGAGAAAATCCCTGGGAAGTGGATTTACTCATCAGTCCTGGTGCTTCAGTTTACATCTGTGGAGAATTCACTCGATAAGGAAGAATGCAGTCAAACTGGTGACGTCCCTGTGCTGTAGCCCAGCAACATTCTTTCTCTTGTGTGAAACTAAAAAGAAAAAAATGAATAGTGAAACTGTTGTACATGACCTGATGTGAACAGGGGATTCAGGTTCAGTTTTGGGTTTCTGCGCAACGTGATAAAAGCACAACTGAAGTAAGACTGTTAAAGGAGAGAAGGAGAATGTTGAGTACGCCCGCTGGTTTTTGGTGACTGCGGAAAATGGATGGAAAAAATGGAATTAGAAAAAGCTAATCTGACCCATTTTCTTTTTATTCTCTGTCTTTATTTAAAATCAGGTTCCAGCATGACACGCAAATACCTCACATGTATGTTTTGGGACAATATCACACATTTACACTGCATTTTTCATCAGAAAAAAGATGAATAAATGTCTCGAAAGTGTAACAAACGGACAAATATGTCTGATTCAGGCCATAATCCCCTTCAAAATGACACGCTGCTTGTTACGGATCTAGTCGTGACCATGTTATTCTGTGATTGAAAATGAAAACAGAGTTTCATCTGAAGTGTGTTTTTAATGTGTTGTGATGAACAAGCGGTTCAGATTATTATGACCTGCATTAGAATGTGTATAGGTTCTAGTACAAAGACAGGTTTAGCTGATGGTGCATAAGGATCCTTTCACACCGGTTTAGTCCTGGACTCAGTCCAAATGAGCAGTACTGGTGATCATTTTATCACTTTGGTTTGGCTCGGTTTGCATTCAGAACGCAACTTCTGATCCTCTCCAAAAAGTTTCTGGTGCAGTTACATTAGCTAACCACTAGAGAGGCTGTTCCAGGACTAGAGACTTCTCTAGGCAGAGAAACAGAAATCTGAAGAAGAGGCTCTCATCTATGGGTCAAAACAGGCACTGTAAGTGTTAAGAAACTTTTTCTTTCTTCGTTTGTTCTTTCACAACATTCAACAATGAAGCAGCAACAGGTTGTCGTGCTTTTAGTGGTTTAAATCCCTGTTTTTGCACCGTCGTTGGTTCTCCTGACTCTGCGTCATTGTCAATACCTACTGTGTTTGATCCACTCAGAGAGTGGTTGTGTTCCCGCTGCTCCTATACACTCTACGCTTTGATTGGAAACACTCCGAGACCAACAGAAACAATCGCTCTACAGTTATTCGGTTTAATCTGTTCTGTTTGCGTGATCACACCAACCACACGAGGTGGACTATCAGAGCAAACAAATAGGATCCGATGGTGTGAATGCACCCTTAGTTGAACTGGTGATGAGTTTACCTGTGATACGTCACAGCAGAAACATCTGCAATCACACACTGTGCGAGATTTTGTGCAAAATGTGGAAGTTTAATAGCCAGTAAAGTCATCTGAACAGGGAAAGACGATGAAACAGAAAACAAGCGGTTAAGTGGGAAGTGACGCGGAAATGGGTGAACCCTGAAACAGAATTTAGGACATTTTAACACGGAGAATTGGAGGCCCTAGTTGAGTCATTTTATTTCTGAATATTATTTTGGTTAGATAAGTTAAAAGTGACCAGAAATGTGATTTTAAAAACCGCAGAAATTGGTTGCAGAGGAGCCAAAAAAAAGGCAGAATAAGTGGTAAAAAGGGTTTAAAGTGTCAATATTGGAACAATTAGTTTAAACTGGCAAATATAGGCATGACAAACCATGAATGGTGTTAAATTGGTAAAAAGAAGCATGCAATATGGTGAAAAGAGGTTGAAAGTTGCATAATAGGTCAACATGTGCAACATTAGTTGTACATGTTGGTGGAAAGTGGTGGAAAGGGTTTTTAAATATCTTGAAAGTGGAAAAAATGTCCAGAAAAGGCAGTGAAATTTGCTGAAGTTGCAGAAATGGGAGTAATGTAGCAAAAAGGCATTAAAAGGAGAAAAAATATGGCAAGAAAATGTGAAGAAAATAGGTTGAAATATGGCAAGTTTGGTGTAGTTGCAGAGAAAAAGTATAGAAATAAGCATAAGGGGCGGCTTCTCAGGATCTGACAGAGACGCACACGCCACGCTGATTCAACACTCGTGTTGACGTGGTCCTAAGCCAAGTTGAAAAGTAAACACACATGCAGACAAGAACACACACACACACACACGATAGATAAAGTTCAGATTCCTCCTGACAGCCACCCGCCCCCCTGTTGACCTCCACGACCCCTGGCAGCAGTTGAGCACAAGACGGCTCCGCTTGTCACGAAACATGCAGACTGTGTTGCTCTTAGTGCTACGATAATACAACGTGGTGGTGTCTAGTCATGTTAGAAAATCTGATGACACAAACACCAACGCTATCAGTTTTCACATTGTTAGGCTTTAAAATGATCACATTTTTATAGCCGAATATAATTCTGTGATTCATTTCTCGTAATGAGCTCTGCTGGATTTCAGATTTTTTTCACTTTACTTCATTATCAAGGTTTGCCATGTTCATTCTTTGTGTTACTTATGTTGTTCTTGGGAAAAAGAAAATAAATTAGTTTCCTTTCTGTGGATACAAATCATCCTATTTCTCAGAAAGCATCAAAGATTCAACCAAACAACAACGTGGATGCACACGTTCACTAAATTGGGAGCAAATAGTAAAGATTAACCTGCTGTACCATTACCTAACTGATTTCACAGGTTCATGTTTATCCCCAAAATAGCATAAAAATAAGAAACTGAGAAAAAAATATCCCCCAAAAAAACTATCTGAAAGCAACAAATCTGCTTCTGATCATGTGGGGGTTTTCCTTGTCTTTTAGTTCCCCAACCATAAAAGGTCCTCAACCCAAAATACAAAGACAGCTTAGCTGAAACAGTATATTCTCTGTAATTTATAGGTAATTTAGAAACTGCGGCTGCATTAAATTCACTCAAAAAATCACTTTAAAAACACTTTTGTAGTTTGACATATTTGACAAACCGTGACGTAGTGATTACTCAAGGAAGTGATCCATTCATTATATACATTTTGCAATAAATGTAAAATTAGGGTCATTCTATGTCATTTCAACAAATGGCCCATGCACTTTTACATGTATTTTTTATGTTACTAGTGAAAAACTAATAAACAATAAATTATTATGAGACACAGCTGCAATGGCCTCATGTAAAGGATTTTTAGTATTTGAGTGGTGAAACAACCCAAAGTTAGGGTCTAAAATAAACATGAAGAATTTTTTTTTATATATATCCCAAGAAAGAGTTACCTTTATACTATAAACTAAAACAGAGATCACGTTTTTTTATTGCATTCTCACACGCAGTTATGGGCCAGTGGAAATGGTTAAAAAAAAGTATTTTTTCAGATTTCAAGACTGTCACCCAAGAACCAATGCATATATGTGACTAATCATTAGTGATGTGAACAGTCTATGTTCATAGCTCAAAGATGATCACATTACAGGGAGCTGAGACATATGCTAAGTTGTTTACTGAAGGCCCAAACATGTTCCAGACCCAAACCCCAACAAACTTTTTTCCAATTTTGAGGAGCTGACATGTCCATCAGATAGGATGTATAGCAGATCTTTTTGTATATTCTGAGAGAGTATGTGGAGCTGTATTACTATACCAACTTCCAGTTTCCTATGTGATGTAGTTCCTGAGATTTTGGAAGCTGAAAGTTGAAGAAAATTAAGGATGCATGAAAATCAACACATACCCCCCTCACTAAATTGGCCATATCTCAAAAATAATTTATCCGATCAAACTTAAAAATGTACAGTGTGCTTATTGAATAATCATGGAACAATTGGTAAAAATGTCTGAATTTTTTTAGACTGAAGTGTCCTGAAAATGTGTTCAAATGACATGGAATGACCCATTAGTGGAAAAATTAACGCAAAGTACAAATAAAAAGTTAAACTGAGTAATGGATTTTTTAGAGAGCATCAGCCTCAATGTTATTCAATTAATTTTTATGATTATTATCCAAGCTTGTTTGGATTCTTCCTATGTAACCATGTATGTAACCTTATCTGGCTAGCGTTCACTTTTTTTGTAGCATAGCTTTACTGATCATGAGATAACATTTAGCAAACAAGCAGAGGAAAGTCGAAACACTTCAAGTAAAATTCACAAACCTGGTGTTGTACTTTTTATCGAAAAAAATCCTAATATCCATGTTTGCATCAGGGTAACAATATTTAAGGTAGCACCAAATCCACAACGGTATGAACTAACCTCCGATGAACCATGGATACCTTTAAAAAAAAAAAAAAAAAATTAAAATTGCGATTAAGCCTGGGCAATATATCTAGATTCCAGATATATCGAGTTTTCTATCTAATATGCATTCACTTTGACATCTATAGTGTGTCCCCCCTCCTCAAAAGTAAAAATTTAGATTCAGGCCTTGAGCCAGGTAGCTACCCCCGAACCCCGGCCTTGGTCTTACGAGGTCTACTACACACTACTAGAAATGTGCCGCGGTTCTTGGGCGATGCCTTGGACGACTCGTCCAGCTCTGCTCATGCTCAGACTTGTTTGTGGTTGTGAGGGATTCCTCTGTGACCATTACACTGCGCAGACTTACAGGAATCTGACATCACTAATGCTCTCATGAAGCTGCTTACGGCAGATTATCGTTCAGTGGGCTAATACAAACATTAAACACACGGACCTGTCCTGAAGGACAGTCCCAATTGTTCTAGCAGAGCCCTCCAACCACACTGCTGCTGTTCTGAGACTCATTAGTCATCTCCAGCTCTGTGTCCCAGGCTAACCGCTGGCTTTCATTACTCCACCATTGCTGGTAAAACTGATGGCAGGGACTTCATTGGACAGTGAGTTCATGTTTCCATTTTGTTCAAAGATGAACATTTTATAATGTGATGTTTTGTATAAATGTTTTTTGTCTTTTCTCAGAGAAAAACAAGTGAGTCTGTTTATTCAGTTTTTTTGTTGCACAGTTTGGTTTAGCACACAATTGTTTAACAATAAAGCAACAATGATGAAATTGTTGTGGTATTTTTGTGTGTTCAAGGCCCTCTGTGAGTTGGAAATTATTTGGTCCTCAGACTTCCAGTAGTCTTGGTTTCAGAAAACAGCTTCAAGAGTTAGAAGAACCTAAATTAGGGATGCACCAAAATGAAAATTTGAGGCCGAAAGCAAATAAAATACCGAATATCGAATGCGGTTGTTAAGTTTTTCACTATTTTTTTAAATAGTGCACAGATAGCCTAGAATAGATTTTTAGACATGTTTTTTAAAGAAAGTAAATATTATGACTTTTTAAATATTCCAGTAGCCTTTGCTTTTCAAAAAAGCACAACAAAGTTTTTCATTTACATTAGCCCTTCAAATAAAACAAAACATGCATCCAAAAAAAACTAAAGTGCATTAAAGAGGAGTTATGATGAAAAAAAATCACTTCATAATGGTTTTGATTCAGTGATATACAGTCCTTTAGCCTCATTCAGAGGGTCAAAGTTGAAAAAGTTATGTTTCCTCCCTCCCTTGTTATTCCACATTTTGTAAAAAGAGTTGGATTTTGCCCACGTTGGCAGGTGACGTCACCTAACACGCCTCCTAGAATGTGAGCTCCTCCCTCTCCAACTATCTAAAAGCTAAAACAAACACTGCGGTTTAATATAGAATATATATTATACTTATTATTATACTTACATATATGTAAATGCAAACTGCACTACTGGATGCGCAAACTGCACTACTTTTTCTGCTGCCGATCGTGTTGGGAGTCACTGCTTGGAGCCACGGACCAATTGTTTACACACATCAGCTGTTAGCACTTTGTGCTAATGCTACACCAGCCTATTCAGCGAGACCCAGTGTAGTGTAAAGAGGAAACGATGGGGATGTTTACGGATTTGTGGCTTACAACGATAACAACGGACTCAGTTGTGGAATTGGACGGTTTCCAACTTTTTAGACAGCACTAAGCGGAAAGGAGAGAGTCTGGCTGTGTTTGTGTGCGGAAAAGAAGAGCTTCTGCTGCTGGTTCTGCAGCAACCCGCACACACTTTTCCGACTCAAAATCACTGCACGTTGTTTGATTGCGTCATTGCATCACATGCTACTATTCAGCCTTGCCTTTAACTCACTAAACCGAAGGCCGAATTTGGCCGAATATATTTGGTGGCCGAATATTTGGTGCATCCCTAACCTAAATGTGTGATATTGTCCCAAAACTTGCATTTAAGGTATTTCTGTGTCATGTCTGAGCCTGATTTTGAATAAAGAGAAAAATAATTGATGAAATAAACAGAGCAACTGATGAAGCTGATTAATTTAATTTGAAAAAGCATTTCTACATAGCAGCGCTTCTCGTCCCACCCACATCCTCTACCACCGAGAGTGATCGACTGTCCACTACAATCATTTATCCACTGACTGTTCATTTGTTACTCATGGACTTTTTCATTTTGGCACTTTGGAATGTGAATCCTGTGTTGGGTTGTTTAAGGGAACGCCTGGGTTAGGACACACTCAGTGATCCATCTAACTGTGCTTTTTAATTCTGTTCTTAGAAATAGTGACAGTAGCAACTCCTAAAACAAGTCTTTTCAAACAAAATAAGCTTTAAGAAATATATATGTATAGATAAAGGCAATATTGTAATTTTCTATATTGCTAATATAGAAAACGTGATATCTTGATTCTCAATATATTGCCCACACCTCTAATCATCCATCATCAAATGCTTTATGATGCAGGGTGGTCGGGCACACAAGTGGCCTCGCCCTTCCTTTTCTCAGCCTGCTGTCAAACCCTTCTCCCTTTTATCTTCTCTGTTCCTCCCTCTCACTCATCTGCAGATGTTTTCTGTGGAAAGTGGAGCAGGCTTTATTCCTTTCCTCTGTGTGGGCTATATTAGTTCTCTCAAAGGAGGAAGGGTCTGTTGATGTGAAAGGGGGACAATGCCCCTAATTGAGTGGATGTAAATATCTTCAAAAGATGCTCAGTGCATGCAAAATGTAGACGTGAGTGATGTTTTGATTAGATTCCCAAGGCGTCCCAGGGCACGGCATCCTTTGGTGCAGCAGGTGCGGCTTAATTTTATTACGGTTCAGTTTACTCTGTCACTCTCAGGTAGGAGCATCAGTGCCTCCCATGTTTGTCCCTAGAGGGAGCCTTGCCAATCGTGCACAAATGGGGAAACTAGCCACACTCGTTTGCTAGTTTCGGAGGAGTGTCTGAGTCTTCTTGTATTTCACGCTGAAGCCTGTTTTTCCAGACTGAAGAATGATGGTGTTTGTCATTCCTCGTGAGGGGAGTTGCAACTTTAGCAGATTAAACACGAAGATAGTCACTTTTACCTGCAACTGGGAAGCTCTGGTTTTTTATTGTCACCTAAGTGACAGCAGGGTTGTTTTTTTCTTTCCTCTTGCTGTCCATGATGACTGCTTAAAATATTAAGAAACGCTGCCTCACTACCAGCTCGTATAACATTTACATCCAAGCCCTGAGAAAGAGTTAAGAATAAAGTGTTGTAGGTCGGGCTGTAAAGAGTGAAACAGGTCATCCTATCATGTGATTGCAAGTTTTAGATTCTCTGGACAAGCTCCCTGCAAATATCAGTTTATCATTTCTGCTGCGCATGTGTGTTTGGAACAAGGAAAGCAAAAAAAAAAGACTGTACTGCGAGACCAATTAGCTTGTTCCATGAGGCCCGACCTGTTGGGAATGTCTCTGGAAGCACGGTCTGATTTCCTCTGCACACAGCAGCTGTAAACCTGCACCATGACGCACTTGCTGCTGCTGCATCAAATTGCCTTCAATAACTCCAAAGATGCATCGCTGCTTTCAATCAGTTGTATGGTAGGATGTTCCACATTCATATCACTAAGTAGTCTCAAAGCACTACTCGGTTGGTCACATTAACTCATTCACCCAAGCCTTCTATTGAGAGTAAGTTAGGGTGCATTCACACCGACAAATCCAAATGCTCTAGGATTTGTTTGCTCTGATAGTCCTCCTCGTTTGGTCAGTGTGAACAGGCAAATGAAGTCCAGAGCGCAACATTTTTCACTATTTTATTTTCATTTTTTAAAAGGGGGTTCAATTGCTTTTTCTCGTTTTGAGGTTATGAATTTTGTTTTTCCACGATCTTGGTACATCAGAGCCATAAAGTAACTTACAAGAAATGATACAAATTGTTTATCATTGTGCTGGGACTGTAACATTTCCTTTTGTTTGTGTAGTAGTTAAGACCTGAGATAAGTTGTTTAAAAACTAAAAATCCAATTTTCTGTTGTCAGTAGAGAGCCGTAACCAAACCTTAAACGAGGTAGTGGAGGCATTTGACATTTTCCATCATACACCACAGGCTGTGTTCATTGAGAGCAGAAGTCAAATCATAGTTGTTTGAGAAAATAAGAAATAGCGGGGAGAGAAATGAGAGATAGACAGAAATGGAAGAGGAAAGCAAAAAAAAAAAATGAGGGAGGATCTAGGTCTCAGCTAAGCCCTGCATCCCATCTGGGATGAGATCAGCCTCACTTCCTATCTGCACAGTCAAAAATCACTTTTAGGATTTAAAACAGGGCTTTGTGTATCTTCTAGCAGAGTGTAAGTTGGATTAGTGCTGTCGATTAAAGTATTCTGTAAGAAGAATGTGTATAAATAATGTGACCTTTGGTGGAGTTATCATCTTATACATGCTTTATTGTTGTTTATTGTGCTTTTTTTTTCCTTATGTTTGTTCAGTGTGCCTTCCTGCATGCTAGTAGGTGGGACCCGACCTGTTTGTTTTTGTGTCTAGTCAAAGTCCAAGCGGTGCCATAAATACAGACCGTTCCCCTGGTTGATTGCTGCGTTACCTTCATCTCACCTCCTTTCTCTGCTACGATTCATCCCCTGATGAAGGTGTGATTGAATGAGATTGGTAAGGCATTACAGTGAAAGCCTAGTAGCTTTGAAAAGGTAATGCATGCTGCAGGCCGTCATTGATGGATGTGTGTGTTCAGCTTTATAAACAGACTCTCGCTCACGTGTCGATCCTTTTGTTGTGTAGACACAAATGCATGTGTAAACATTTCAGTAGCTCAAGTGTTTGCTTACGATTAGCAACTGGCTAATAGTATTAATGCTTTATTTTAGCTTTTTTGCCAATATCCAATATGCTAATATTGTCCAATACTACAATAGTGCTGAAATTTACAGCCAAACCATCTATGAAATAATGCAGAAGATAAGTTAACGTTAGCATTAGCTTAGCAATAGCATTGCCATTAACTTAGCATTAATGTTAGCCTTGCATTAGCTTTAGCATTATTATTAGCACCACCATTAGCATTTATTTTGCATTAGCATTAGTTTAGCATTAGCCTAGCCTAGCCAATAAACCCTCTTTAAAATAATGCAGAAGATATGACGGAAAAAAAGTTGAAAAAGCTGAAGAAATTTGGAAAAAGGTTGAAACATGTTAAAATGGTTTAAACATTGTTAATAAAGTTGTTTAAAGTTGAAAAAGGGCTAAAATGTTTGAAGGTTTTAGCTGAAAGTGAACAGATAGCTGATTACCCAAGCAATTAAATAGTTTCCACGACACAAACGCTTTAATGTGAAACTGTAACAATAACAAATGAAATAATATATTTGGAGTACATTTCAGTACTTTCACTGTAACACCATAAACAAAGTGAAATGAACTAAGGCTAAGGTTGAGGCAGAACAACTTCCCACACATTGAAAAACCGATACCAATGTTGACCGATATCACATTTTGTGGCAAATATTAGACTATAATCACTCATCTCTAGTTTTTAATCATCGTTTGAGCACTAGCTTGCTTTTGCCATTGAAATAAATATAAGCTAATTGCGATTAGCAGACACGACTCATATATAATGTCATGCCAGATTACCTCTGACCGCACAAGTGCAGCATGTGAGGCTTTAAGCCGGTGCGTTTCGGTCACATGCTGAGCATCGTGCTAGAGCTGCCCCCCACGTGGCGATATCCTCCAACGTTATTGTGCAGTGACCGCATTAAAGCCAAATTCATTTTGACATTCCCCAAGTTCAATGAATCCCCTCAGATCGAAACAACCTCTTGATTTGAAGTGACTCAGGAGGTATTTCTGTCTGAATAATACTAATAATAATAATGGGAGACTTGGCGGTCTAGTTGACGCAAGGTCCAGAGTGATGGTCAAATGAAATGTCTTGCTAATGTGTTGTTGTGACAGATGGTTGGTCCGACTCTTTACTCCCTTTAATATGTTTTTGTAATGACTTCCATCCAGTGTTAGAAGCTTAAACTGAATGACAGTCCCCGTCTCTGTTCAGGCCGCCGTCGCCTCCTCCGTGTCAAGGTCACTTAGCGTGTAATGCTCAGGGGTATTATTATTCATTCAGCGCAATTACACAAGCAAAGGAAATGTTTCTCCTGAGATAGAGAGGGAGCTGAGGGTGGCCTATTGTTCTCCAAATCCTTACCCCGACTTAAAAGAGAGAAGGCAGTTAGTGGTCTGTGTGTGTGTGTGTGCGTGTAGGGCCTGTTTGGTCGGGGGAGGCTAGGGTTGTGTGAGGTGCTGTGCGTGCCTGGCCCGAGGCCCCATCTTGGGGTTCAGTGAGAACAACAGGGGTGTGTCGTTCTTCACTTAATCCACTCTCATCTTTTCTTTCTCTTTTTTTTTTGTTGTTCACTGAGCACAGTGTCCACTTATTGCTCAATGAAGCAAGGAATGTGCACGTCTATCGGAGAGAGGCGGCGTGCGTTTGCTCATAGCGTGAAGCATTGACGTTCTTATGGCCTGACTCATAGACCACAACAAATACGAGAAAAGGTCACTGGAACAAGACTTTAGGAGCTTTTTTACTTTGCATTTGATGTGTTGATCAAAATAGTGTGAGCTTAAGTCAAGGAACAGAGAAACAGAAATGATATTCCCTGGGACAAGCGCAGACAGTAGCTGGGTTTCCATTACCCTTGGAAATGTGCAAAATCCGAATAGTGCAATCAGAACTGGGAATGAAAACACCTGAATTTCGAAAAAGCACTCAAATATCGCTCAAAAGTTTTTACGCTTTCATGAGGAGGTATTTCAGTCGTTTTGATATTGAAATGTGTTGCAAAAGTGCTATGGAAACACTTTTTCCGCAAATACACATCACAGGAGGTGACGTACCTGGTCACATGACGCGGTACTTGTTGACAGAAAAGGAGACAGACATTTCTTAGCATTATACTTTAAAATTATTACTTCCACATTAGTTGTGTAACAACAAAGAAATACAGAGTGTTATAAAGAGGTTTGGAGCATCTGTCTTTCTGCAGCGACGTCTCGCGGGATGAGAATTCGTAGGATTTATGAGGCTTCTGCCCAAAACAACATTCAATGGAAATGCATTCAAAGCGCAATTATACTTTGTCGACATTTAGAAATATCACGACATATTTTACGAAAATCATTAATGGAAACCCAGCTACAGTTGTTAAGCACACTTTTGAAGTTGTGTACCGACTGCACAATCTACTGACTCAATCTTAGTGTCTTCATGCTCATTTCAATCCAGATCCTAAAATTGTTCTCTGCAATGTGATGGAGAAAAGTGATCGGCCTGATGTCAATCATCATTCATCTCACTGCACTTTGCATACAGGTGGGCTGAGGTTCTATTCCTTGCTGACACTAAGGCTACTTTCATTCTGGTTTCGTCCTGGACTCAGTCCGAATGGGCAGAGGACAGCTGATAATTTCATCATTTTGGTTTGTGTTCAGAGCGCAACTTCTGATATGCTCCAAACAGCCTCTGGTTCAGTTTCATGAACTACCCGCTTGAAACCTGAAGAAAAGGCTCCCAACAAAGGGTCAGAGTGAGCGCTTAAGACTGCTCAGAAACGTCTGTCGTCTCCGTTTCTCTCACAACATTTATCACTGGAGCAGCAACAAGTTGATGTACTTTTGGTAGTTTTAAAGCCCTGTTTTGTGCCGTAGCTGACTCTCTTGACCACCCACAATCCCATTCTCTCTGTCATCGCCTATACTTCCTGTGTTTGATCCGCTCCAAAAGCGGTTGGACTTCGATTGGAAATGCTCCGAGACAAACAATCGCTGTAGAATTTTCCTGTTTGACCGTTGGTGTGAATGTTGCCTCAGCCCAGGCAGGAAGCAACAACCTGAACAAGACAACAGTTTGTCCTACGGCCAATTTAGGCACCCGCGATGATGTCGACCCATCATGTGCGGGGCTTGCCCTGTGGTCTCCAACCTGCTGCCCTTGGGTCAAACTAGAGAATGGCTTTTGTTGGATGGTCAGGAGGTAGGTGGAGGACGTGGCAAAACCAGCGGGTCCGTTGCTGCGCAGCCAAGCAAGATGCTCTTGACTAATTCGTGTGGGCTCTTAGCACATTGTTGAAGACCCCCTGGAGCTACCTGATGTTTTTGAATGTTCTGAGAGCCCTACTATCAAAACCATCTATTCTTGCAGCCAGAATCTTGTTCAAGGGCCATGTCTTCGAGCCATAGAGCAGGATGTAGAGTACTGCCGAGTTGTAAATGCGGAGCTTTGTTTTGCGTGAGATTGAGCAATCCCGCCAGAGTGGTTTCCAGAGAGACTGCAGAGCTGAAGCTACTAGAGCTCTTCTGCGCATAATATCTGGTGTTAGGTCCCCATTGTCTGCTACTTTGGCTCGGAGAGATACAAAGCTTTTGACAGGATCAACAATATTGTTGCCAAGCTGAAGAGGGGTGGATCTGGACCATCCGAGGGTCTGTAGGATGCTCCACAGTGAGGTATGGCAAACGGTGTCAAATGCGGCCTTCAGATCTATGAACCCGATGTAGAGATGGTCATCTTTACAGAATTCATAGGTCTTCTCTATTAGCAGACAGACGGCAGAGATGTGGTCTCTTGCGGAGTGGTTGGGCATGAAGCCAGCCTTCTGGGGATGGCGGATGCTTCTGATGGCTGGGAGAGCACGAGTGAGCAAGATCCTGGTGAAGAGCTTGCCCGGGATGGAAAGGAGAGTGATGCCTCTATGATTGCCGCAGAAGAGCCTGTCACCCTTACGCTTCCAGAAGGGTAGTATGACGCCTCTGGTCCATTCGCAGGGGAGCCTCTCTGTCCCCCCCACGTGGTTAAAGATGTTGGTAAGCCACTCGAACATGCAGTCCCCACCGAATTTCAGCAACTCAGCGGTTATTGCTCATATGCCAGGGGCTTTTTTGTTGTTGAGTTTTCTTAGAGCGGCTTTGACTTCTTTGGGTGTGATGCCTGCATGGAGCAAGCACAGTGGAATATTCATATAGAAAGCTGTTAGAACATAAATTAGGTATCAGTGAAGTCAACCATAGTTAAGGTCTACTAGGTCTCACATATGGAGTACATGTCCTCAACTTTGGTTTACTAGTGCACGACTATACTTTGCTAGTGAAGCAAAAACTGTTACTAACAAGCATTATAAGCTAATGAGAGGGCGGGGAAAAGCAAATTCAGGTTTGCCATTGGCTTTTGAAAGTATTACATCCAATCAGGCAGCTGGATTTGGTTATAATCCCTCCTCCTTTGATTTTACGAGTACTACTAGTAGACAAAACACTATAGTAGTACTACTAGTGAGATTTTAAGTGTATTAGTACTAGTAGCAAACAACTATTTTGTTCTAAACTAGTAAGTGTGAATGAGAAGCTCTTACTAGTAAAGCAAAATCATCTACTGCTAGACAAATTGTGTTACTGTTAGTAGTAGTAAAGCTTTGAGTTTTTACTGCTAATATATTTTAAGTCTACTAGTACCAAGACATTTCAGGTCTTTCTAACTGTGACTGAGAAGTGCTCTTTCATCAAAACTATTCTTCTTGTCAGTTATCGACTAATGGTAGACATGTGATTCTCCTCATTCCAGCAATAAAACAGAAACTTTGGGAGTATCCAGCACATGTGTGTCAGCATCTTTTCTCTCTTGTCTTGCATTGATTTGTGTGTTCTTCCAGTTTTCCCAGACCAATCTCTTTCCAGGGCCTGGTGATTTTGGGGCTGTTGTCCACGCTCTCTTCCTCCTGACTTGAGTCTCTCTGAAAATCTGTTGGACGTAAACAGAGTTCTGAATTGGTTTCCCAGCAGAGCTTTCTTAGCCTGTATTACTCATGTTGTTCCTTTGAGTGAAGCTCGCTGTGCGCGATAAATGCAGGCGTTTTACTCGCTGCGTGTAGGCACGTGTATCGCCCTGACGCTGAAAAGTATTGATCAGTGCTGGTGTTCTTAATTACTGACCAATGCTGCAGTAGCTGGGCTGTGGGTCAATACTGCAACACATCCTTAGTATTGAAACTCAGCCAAATGGGAAGCTGTAGGCGAAGTGTTTATGTTTGAGCTTAAAAACAACACAACTTATGTAATAATGCAGTTCAAAAAATGTGTTCATTCACCTGTTTTTTTAGCTTTTCTCTCAAAAAGATACCTGTTTTTTTTTCTTTTTGCTGAGCCCATTACATTCCTGTTCTTTGATGCTTAAAATACCCAGAGACTTTAAGTATTTACAATCGATCTCCCTACCAGTCTCTGTCAGTGTGTGTACACAAGCCCTGGGATATCTTTATCTAACTCTGCCCAGAGCTTCCCAAAGCTGTCAGCCCGTAGCGCAGCCAATCTCTTCTCTTTGTCCTTTGGCTGCTCACAGAAATAGAAGCAATGGAGTCTAGACTCATCTTTTTTTCCCAAACTTGCCAAAAAAGTTTGATCACCAAATTTTGACGCTGAAGTGTTCTGTCTAATCGAGTGGAACAATTGGTGGGAGAACCACTGAACGTCATGTTGTGCATTTGTTTGTCCAAGAGCCAACAGAAAAGCAAACCTTACCGCAACGAAGCTTTAAGGGGATATTCCACCGTTTCTACAAGTTTGTCTTAAAATCTTTGAAATGTGCTTATTAAAAGATCTATGCCTAACAAAACACTTTGTTTTGCACCGTATTTGATTTATTAACCTTTCAAAATGGGACTACTTTACTGTTTTAGAGCCTGTGTTCTGCCACCTTGAAATTACGTGATTGATTGATGTCACACGGCTCCACCGCCTGTAAACATCCCATTGTTTTCTATTGGAGTTAAGCATTCAGGCTGGTTTTTAGGTCATTTAGCAGCTTTTTCATTCAAAATGACAACTATGCTGCTTTTGGTTGCTCTAAATAATCAGGAAAAGTTAAAGAGGTTGATGTAAACCTCTTTTGTTCACCGAAAGAGAATAATAACTGTTGTGACCCGAAAAAAAATCTACTACTTCTAGAGTTGGAACTGTCCTCAATGCCCTCAAAGATTCTTTTCGGGTCAGAACTGTTTTTAATCTCTTTTGGTAAACAAAAGAGATTTACATCGGAATCTTTAATTTTTCATAATGATGCGTTTTGTTAGGCATAGATCTACTAATAAATACATTTCAAAGTTTTTAGGCCACATTTGTAAAAACAATGTAGCATCCCTTTGAAATCAATCAATAAGCGCAGAGACCAGTTTCCTCTTATTCTTCCGAGCAGCGTTAATCAGATGCTTTGCGTTGGTCGGATCTCTTCACGGTTGCTAAGTGACCATTGACAAATTGTTTGAAGCGTAGCCTATAGTTGAAAGTCAAACTATTCCATCATATTTCACTCTGCACCCTGAAGATATGCAGGGCTGCGAGCCAATGCAACACACTTGGGAGTGTGCAGCAGTTAGTTGCTCATAGATGAGGGGAAGAAGGCAATTTTTCTTGCCGGTACGGAAATGGAATGGAAGATGAACAAAGCTCATAGGATGTATTAAGTATACAAACAATATACACAAAAAAGGTTTGGTTCCCCAAAACTGAAAAATAATGTACATTTTAGAATTATACAAATAGGCCTTTTTCATTGAACGCAAAGTGTGTTAACAATTTAAAGCTGTTCTGCAGCAATGAAGGTTGAATCAGCCTTGAAAGCTGGTACTATTAATTCCTGCAGGTGTTCCGACTTTTCTTGGTTACTACCGACCCCCTCTGTCTGCAAAAAAGCAGTGTTGGAACACACTGTGGTACCAGACCCTCATGGGTATCAGGTGAACAGTATTGTTCATGGATTTTATGATTATTTTTTTTAAACTCAAATTGCTTATTTGCTCTGTGCTTTCATTTCAGAGTGCAATGACACAATGAACTGAATAATTTTCAGTAAAAAACTGGAAAAGGTGTTGTGTTCTCAAAATGTTGACCGGTAGTGTATATTTAAGGTTATTTTTCATTTAATTTCCACTGATTTCAATGTTTGAACCTAAAATAAAATCTATAGTCCAATATGTAATACAGGGTCAAAAAGTCCTAATTTCTGCGTCACTTTACCAGTTTCCATTTTGTTTCCATTTCCTTATATTTAGATGACTTTACTGGCTATTGAACTTCTGAAATCACGACAAACATCGAATTAATGGAGTCAACTCCGTGAATAATTTTTATATTTATATTCTTCAAATGGATTAGTTTTTTGTATATTTTATTTGAAAAAAAAAATCATTAATTATTAAAAACAAAACAATTTAATACAAAAACAAATGTTCCCAAATCTTGAATGAAAAGCAGCTGAAAGAAGAATAATCATATGTAATCTGACGCTTTACACCATGAAATTAATTTACAAAGAACACAACAACATAGTAAACAGTAATACACTAAACAACAAAAATAATATTAATAGAAAATAAAATAGCTGTCAGCTCACACTGACAGTCACTTTCCATCGTAATCAAGAGGTACAATTCAGTTAATAACTTTAAAGAAAATGCATATTTTTTAATACTTGTCTAACTTATTTCATTATATTTCTTAACATACTGGCTTCAATTGTTCTTTTGAATTAATTTCTTAATTAATTTCTTTGTTCAGTTTGTTTCATAAACTGATTCCTTTCACAGAAATGCAACTTTTCATTGTTTTTTTCTGAATATTTTTTTTTTTTCAAAGTTCTCTGTTCCTTAAATATACTTGCTTTCTCTATTCTGAATATTAATTGATAACATTAACTTTACTTATGGCAGCTGGAGGGAAAATGGGACAGAAATGCCTGATAAAGACACAAAATATGCCAGTGAGGTTTTAGTTTTTCTCATATATCTGTTTCCATTTCATTTCACACGGAATCCCGCACAGCCATGTGACTACACAGCACGAGTTTTGAACGAGATCATTATTTATATAAATATTAATAATGCTACACTTCTTCCTTATCAATCCGTCGCCCATTTTCCAACGAAAACAAACGTGTTAATGGAAGATATTGTCCCAAAACATGCATGTGAGCTATTTCTGTGTCATGTTGTTGCCTCATTTTAAGGAAAAAAAATGTTAAGATTGTTTTTTCCATTTCAGAACATGAATTCTACATTTTCCATCTGTTTTTGTGAACATGGAAAGTCCATATACGATCATCCAATAACCCTTTTGGGCTCACTCCAAACGATGACACTTAACTGGAAAAGCTGTCTGCGCTTCCTTGTTTTGTTGGATGTTATCTATGTTGACTTGGTGTGTGGGATTGAAATACAGTTAGTAACATGTTGGCTTCATGCATCTCTCTGTGTTAGTATTTTAGACTTAGTAACAATGACAGAAGGAGAGAGAAAGCGAGTGTTAATTCTATCAAAGGTTACTCCCTCACCTGAAGTATGAGCAGCAATGGCAGATAATAACATACACCCCGTGCTTAGTTCAACACTGGTGTGCTCATAGCTTTGAGTGATGTCATAGTGCTTGTGAGGCCATGTGGACATACATTAAAAAAAAAAAAAAAAAGCTTTGATCGGCTGAGTTTTGGCTGTTTCTTCATTTTTTTTTTTACTTTAAACTTGTTTTGTTGTTTGTGTTTCTTTTTGAAATATAATAATCTCTGTTTGGAGAGTATAACTATACTAAAAAAAAACCAGCCCAACTGTAAAGTCACTGCAAAGGCTAAAGCTTCAGGTTTCTTTAACAGGAAACACCTCTGCACACTTCACAGGAACAGATGACTTAATTTATTCTCCAGAGAAAGTGACAAACAAAGTTCACTTTGAATCATTCACACTTGAGCATAACAAATGCCACCAACGCACGTAACGCCCTCCAGCTTAGCAATGTAGGAACCATAACTCCAGTTTTTTCAAACCAATCCAGAATCAGTATTTTGTTCCGGAAATTGTTCAAAAAGAAGACAAAATGAACTTACTGGAATTATGTCGGGTTGGTTTCTCAAATGCCAAACAGAGTTTCATCCTAACTTATTCTGGATTGTGCATTTCATCGTGGTTATTAGAAAAATCTGGGGTGTCCATATGTTTGGACCTACTGTATGGTTAATAATGGGAAATTTTGTCCAAGCCTTTAAAGTGTGAATGATTTTGGCACCATGATCAGGATCATTGATCTAGATAACTGTCAACATCTGGCAAAGAGGAGATTTGGCTCTTGGCAGAGGTTTGCGCTCTCTGAATGAAATTTGGTGAATTTCTCCCTCAAAGTTTCTTGCAGAACAAAGATCTACTCCAATGCTGCAATGAGAACAAGCTAAAAAGAGTCTAAAAGTGGAAAACCTGCACAGGAACATCCTGAACAAGAGTCCATGACTAGGCTAACATATCTTAATCCACCACTTTAAAAAAAAATAAAATACTCAAAATTTGCCATCGGTTGCTAATTCATCTCCCATTTTCCTTCCACTATCCCCCGTGGCTCCGAGGCAGCTGTTATTACGGCATCCTGCTGTTGGAAAAAAGCTTAGCTAGCACCGATAAGAGGAGAGAGGCTCTGAAGAATGATGGAAGAAGATTGCAGAACTGACAAGGAGCAACGAGAGAGAAGAAGCAGTCGAGATAGGATGAAAACGAACAGGTCATGCACTGAAGAAGCCTCAGTGCTGATTTAAATTTAGGACGATTTCCTACTTCTAATAGTCATACAGGACTCTGTGTCCCCCATCTGTTCCCATTCACATTTTCTTTTCTCCACTTCTCTTTACTTTAGCGTTACTGAGTCTATAAATTCAAATATCAGGCTTGGCACAGTGGTAATTTACTGACTTTACTGCGTCTCTGTGCAGATGAAATCTGAACTACGCTGAAGACTCACATGGGAAGGATCAGAGAGACTCAATGTTTTTCTGTCGGTGAGAGGCGACATCCGCTCTCTTCCCCCTTCTTTTCCTTTTCCCTTTCCTTCCCTCTCTTGTCATGTGATTTATGAACGTCCCCCCTTTCATGGCGCTGCTGCTTTCGCTCACACAAGTAAGCAGCTGATGTATTCTGCTGCTGCTGCTCCAATAATGACGTGAGCGATTCATCAAACTTAGAGGGAGGTGTTTTAAATTCCATGCTGAAACTTCACAGACGTGCTCATCTATTGATCTAGTGGAGGGATGTGCAGGTGCTGCATCACAATGTGGGAACACCGTGTTCCAGGGACGCGCAATCATGTGCAGAGGTTTGGACACTTCAGACGTTCATCTTCACATCTACACCGAGAAATCTCTGTTAACCATACAAAGCCTGCCATATATATATACACACACACACACACACACGTCTATCAGGGTTGGGGTCAATTGCATTTTTCACTTACAATTACGTTTTCAATTACTCATGTTCAATTACAATTCAATTACGATTACTGTGACCAGCATTTTTTTTCAATTACAATTAAACTACAATTATTTTTCATCCTCGGAAAGTAATTTATGATTACGCTCTCAACTACTGAATTTCAATTACAATTAATCACAATTACTCAGCCTTAAATAAATGACCTAATAAAAGTCAACCTTCCTCATGTGTTAGCTTTCTGTTAGCATCTCTAATGATAACAGGTTCTAAATCAGCTGTAAAATACACTAAAAACAACTATCTATCATCTACTGTCTTTCCTATCCATTGGTTACCTTGTTAGGCTTCCTAATCAATGAAAATCTAGGTTTTAATAATATTGTGTCAGTATACTCAATTGATTTTTTTTTTAAATGGTAAAATGTGGGAAAGCTTGATATGAAACACATTTTAATAATTAACTATGTATGTGTAGAACTATACATAGAACTCTAACATGGTTCCCCAGTTTTCCGTTACATTTTAATTGACAATTTTTATAGAATTTTCATGGCAATCACAATTACAAAGTCAATTATCTGAACTTAATTAAAATTTCATTCCATTTACGACAACTACAGTTATAATTGCACCAAAACTGTAGTTAATTATCAATTACGCAATTAAAATGATAAATGATCCCAACCCTGAAGTGTATGTCTTTGTTGAAATGAAGATTTTCAAGTATCTCAGGTGAGGGGAGGATGGAGCAGGAGATGGTGGTGATGCCAGTCCTCGCCTATGGTCATGAGTAAAGGTGTAGCGATTTATCCATTAGATCAATTCATTGATTTATATTCCTGCGATCAACTACATTGATCTGTGCTCGGCAAGCTGGCTTTCCGGATGACATTAATCAATCTATAAATCGTTTTAAAAGGTAATCAATCAATCGTATTGATACAAGGAAATAAATGCTCTACTGGCAGCGTTCACTGCAGTAGCAGCACGTGTAGCGTTAGCTCGTTAGCATTAGTTCTGCACAACATATTAAAGCCAAAGAACAACAAGATTACGATTACAAGCACTGGAAAGGATGAGAAGCTCAGAGTGGAGCTGCTGCTCCTCCATGTCGGGCTGGGAAGAGACCCCGGGGCTGACCTCTATTATATCCCGGACATAGATTAAAGTCAGAATTCTTACTAGTTTTTGTCTAGTTGAATAAATCTGAAGTGATATTGGTCACTTGGTTTGTAGATGTCTTGATTTCCAACAGGCAGACTTCAAAACGATCCATTTATTAACTCGGTTCTCATTTATTTTGGTCTGAAGTTGCCTTTTTGTCATTCTGCCCTTGTTTGCATTTTGTCTCAGTCTAACTTTTGGGCAGGTGATAAAGTATAGTCGACCAAAACTATGAAGGAAGTGTATTCGTTGTGGAAAAATGGTTGTGGTGTGATGACAAACACAGATGCTTCATCTCCTTTGACTGTATTTATCAGACTGACTGCAGGTCTGCATTCTGAGTGGAATAAATGTGTCTGTCGTCTCTACCCTTTTCCTTTTTTATTTTTCTTGGTTTTTATTGTCTTGCCTTCGTTCTCCGTTATTTATCATCCCTGGGCTTTTGGCTTTGGGTCTGCAGGGTCTGCAACAATATCCAGTGATGGGGCATATGTCTTGTGCCTGATCCTTTTATGTAAGGGGTTTTATGAGGGAGGGAGGACGCCGCTCAGTAGGGGTAAGTCATAAGCCGAGGCTAATTGGTGGCAGGCAAACGGGAACCTTTGGGAGGAGGGGGAAATAGGAGGGGTGGAAAACTTTTGGGCCGGATCAGATGAAGAAAAGAGGAGCATGCATGGCACAGTGGACATCAAACTGTGAGCGCATGCACTAAAATAAGGAGGAATAGAGCAATAAAACACAATATTTGCTTAATTATTATAAATATGAGCGACCACGTGTTTCATTGTTAATCAAAGGATTACTTGTGTCGCGTGTCCTGATGCAGCTGTTGTGTAATCCAATCAAGAACAGTCTGGTTAATAACTCCAACTTTGAATAATGTCTCAAGGTCGGTGAAGCATGAGAACAAAAGATATGTCCAACAATGTCTGCGTGTGGTTGAACAAATGGTCTCCACAAGTGATGAATGATGAGAAAATACCCACTGGATTTATTCCGGATTAGGCCAATTTCCTACAAAACCTGAGTAATCTCAAAGGGACGCGTGGTTTAAATCTTTCTCTGATACACAATCAGGTTTCTGTCTTTGAAGCTGGAGGAGGAACAGACCGCACACCAGAGCCTTTGTGGATTTCTATCATGTCTATATTTTTTTTGCATTTGTGGAACAAATTAATATTTTGAAGTTAACTGAAATATGATGGTGATTTTCCTCATATTTGTTGGATGATTTGGGTGGATTTTAAAAAGGCTTCATGCTCCATGTGTACCAACCCTTGTTTAATGCAATGGACTGTTATTATATAACAGTTTGTTCACATTTGAAATAACACCTCTGCTATTAACAATGGCAATTGAAGTTTAATGAGTCCTGCAGCTTTTTTAAAGCTACTTTCAGGTTTTATTTTTAGTGACGACCCATCCAACCGAGGCTAAAATATGACGTGAGGGCACTGATTGCTCTCCATTGTTGTTTGTGGTTGTGTCCAATGTTTGAGGCTGTGTTTGAAATGTCACTACTATACTATTACACTACTAACTGAATGAGTATATACAGTTTACTACAAAGGTAGGCAACTTTTATCACATCGGGGCCACTAAAATGTGTTTGTTTGATTGCAGGGTCACATGATCAACATTCAAGTCAACAATTAGAATAATTAGCAATCTGAGCATTATAACAGGAAAGTACATAGAGCTTTTTTTAGTAATTTTGTGTGTTTTCTGTCATTCTATATATGTTTGTTGTTGTCTTACTCGTTGTGAGGCATTTTGTGCATTTTTGTAGTACTTTTGTGTATTTTTCCTGAAAAATGTATGTTTTTTTGGAGTCATATTGTGTATTGTGCTGTCGTTTTGCGGTTTTTTTTAGTACGTTTTGGGTATTTCTGTTGTTGTTTTGCTTGTTTGTTAGTACTGTGGGTTTGCAGAGTCATTTTTTATGTTTTTCTTGTGTTTTTGTGTACTTTTCTTGTCATTTTCTGTAATTTTGTATATTACTGTTGTTCATTTTTGTAGTAGTTTTGTGTGTCTTTGGAGTATTTTCTGTGTTTTTCTCTTGCCTTTTACTCTATTTACCTACAATGTTGTAATTCTTTGTATTTTTTATGTATTCTTGCACTTTACTTTGGGGGCTGTATAAAATTAGACCGAGGGCCGCCAGTGGTCTATGTCTGGTCTACTATATACTGTACTATAAGTATGATTTGGATGATGACTGTTCCCACTGAAGTATACTTCCAAGTTTCCCAAGATGCATTTGGAACCTGTGATGACCAAAACCTCAAGCACACTTTGAACGTTCTGAAAACATTTTAAGTAAGAAAGTGACCAAGTAGAATATCAACGTGCTCATTTGATTCATAAAACTTGCGGATAATACAGATTCCATATTGTCCAATATTTACTACTGATGAAGCTTCCGGTTAACTTCAAAACAAAAGCTATTTACAAAAAAGTTAAAAAACTAATGGAGGATGAGCAGAGGTACTTTTGTTTTGAAAAGGGATGTTTGATTGTTAGCTTGAAGCTGGTCCATTCTGCTCGCAATGCATCATGGGACGGTTGAGTATGACTAGTGTGCCCACCGTGCATACTTAAAAAATGTCCTTATATAGCATATATCTGGGTATTTCTCACGAACTTAGTATGAGTAGTACGTTAGTGTGACATTTTTAACACGGCCTATAACTAATGCTGCGTTCCAGACAACTTGGAACTCTAGATTTTTTCAGTTTCTACTCAGTAAAGTAGAAAAAATAGTAGACTACCTACTGCTATTATGAAACACAGTATTGCAGGCTGTATTTATAGGACGATATGATTTTAAAATGTCAAATTTTTCATTATCTTAAATGTTGTGCCCTGTCTTTATTGCTTTACGTGAATCACATTTGAATGGCCTGTTGTTGAAATGTGTTACATGTTCATTGTTGCCTTGCATTGTTGCTTTTCTGAATAATCATAGTTCTAATCACACAAACCTTAACATCTTTACTGTAAATACCATCCTGGTCAGAACTGTTTCTCAGATATTTCGAGCTGGAACGCAGCATTAGACGGTGGCTGAATCCTCTGATGGAAAACGGGGTGGTGAAAGTTGTGCAGTTTGGAGTGGTCATGGTGTAGAACATCTACATTGTGACCAATGAAAATGCATCATTAGATTTATCATCTTTTTATCTCCATCACTCCCTCAAATCCAGATGGTCCCACACGTTGATGAAAGGACTAAAATCAATCAAGTCTTTGGTTCCCCTGACAGCTTCCTCTGTCCTGGGTTTGTTTCCAAGTCCTGATCGATAATGCTACACGGTAATCCTTCCTTGTTCTCTTTAAGTCACCCCGACACACCCATAGGTCTCCCTTTGTACATCTGAACCAGTTTAGTCTGACAAAGGCCACATTGATCCTTTTTAGAAACAAGAACCACTGGACAGCATTGACTCAGACGCAGTTGAAAGAGTCTTGCTTATTGAGACTTGATTACCTGCTAAATAAGGTTGTCCATAAAGGGCCAGAATTGGTGCATACGATTGAAAAGCATCACGTAGAAGCTCCGTGCTGTGGAGACGCACAGCGGGGAGGATGGTGTGGTCCGTTAAAACCTGCTGTTAAAAAGATTGATTTCCTCCAACGCTAAAGAAAAGCTCATATTATTACATCAGTCTGAAGAACTAAAAGCACACGAGGATATCGATCATGTTCAGTCATGTTATTAAAAGCTAGGAAATTCTATACTTGGATCAAATAAGAAAATATAACCAAGAACACTGAGACTTTTCCTTAAAACAGAAGTAACTGAAGTATTTTAAAGCTTTACAAACCATTCCCTAACAAGTGTGTTAAAATTTGATTTAAAGCTACTAACATTTATCCAGAGGTGTAAAAACTATTGATATATCATACTAAAGTAGAAGTACTGTTACCAGATTTAAATTGTACTCAAGTACAAGTAAGTCATGCATAAAATACTCGAAGTACAAGTAAAAAGTAGCTCAATTAAATAGTACTCGAAGTAAATGTTACTAGTCACTTTCACCAACCACTTTCATTTTTAGTAATACATTTTGCCTCGGTTCCCTTGCATACAGTAAACATCTCATGTATAAACTTAAAAAGGAACTTATTTTATTTTCCACAAAGGCATCTGTATCAAATAAAAGGTTAATCAAAATGTACCTTTTTTTAAAAGTAAAATTACACCAATTACAAATGAAATAAAAATTCGCCGTTTTTAGTAACAATGGGTCTCCAACTTATCAAGAACATAAATCCTGAATTTCATGTGGTAGTTGGAGTTGGCTTTTAAAGACTGTGTGGTTTGGCTAAAAATTTAGAAATAGTGCTAAATTTGGGCCACTTAATTCAAAATATGCAGACTTCCTGTTGAATTGAGGTTATAGGTCCAAATTACATTTTTTTTTTGGTCGGTCCACTGCATAGTCCAGCTAGTTCAAACCAGTGAAGAGTTGCAAACTCTAGGTGGTGCTAACGAGTCCTGAAATTGCATTAAAAACTACACGTTAAATTTTTCACCAAACTATATCGTCCTGTTCAATTTTATAAAATAGCACCCCTGGAAAGGGCCTCAAAAATCTAAGTGAAGTGGCGGTTAAAGAAGAAGAACTCTAAAACTGAGAAAATGACCGTTATTCAATTCATTCATGTTTTGTTGTTTTTGACCTATTAGCCTGTATGTGTGAGTGTAGAAGCAGCAGCAGAAGAAGAAGAATGACCCTGTGTCTGTATTTAGTGTTTCCTGCAGTAATGGAGCCAGTGTTTTGCCATCTGTGATGGGCAGATTGATAGTTTCTCTTATAGATAGCCTTTACACTCTGTAAGTGTCTTGTAGCTCTCCGTGGGACCATCCTCTAGATGAGGTCACCACAGACCTGGGGTTCATTCTGCTGACAGCCCCTCTCCCAGCACTCTCACGCCTTCATCAGTGCTACAGGGATGAAAGGAGAGCAGCAGGGGATGCTGGGTAATCGGTTCGCTATAGATTGAACCTCCTTCCTCCCTTCGATTTGCCTTTCTCTTACGTTATCAGCTTTTGTCTTTCGTTGATGCTCTCCCTCGTGCCTTTTCCCATGTCCGGTATTTCCCTCAGCATCTCCATCAACTGGTTTACCTGTTTTCATCATAGCCCCAACATGCTCCTTGATTACTGTGCGTCTTTCTGCTTTTAAAGTTACATTATGTTGGATGAAGTGAGGGTCAGAATACATCTCATTGCTTAGGTCAGGGATTCTCAACCTTGGGGTCAGGACCTCGTTTGGGGACGTGAGACACTGGGAAGAGGTTTCCAGATGGCTAAGAATTATTTGTTTACAATTTGAGCCCATTTTTGCTTATTTTTTACTCTTTTTTTTTTTTTTTTTGCAACTACACCAAATTTGCCATATTTGTTGCCCTTTTTTCATCACTTTTATTTTCTGGGGTTTCAATCTTTGGACGTTGATCATTAGGGTCACAATTTGATTCAAATCAATTCTCGATCAACCGATTTTTGATTCAAATGATTCTCGATTCAAAAACTGATACAATGCATAGTGTGTTAACGCAAATTATGGCATCAAAACAATACAGTTTGTATATGATATTTTTAAATAAACTGATTCCAATGATATAATCACACATGGGCAAACTTAAGACAAAATATAACATTTGTTCATGCTAAACAAATACAAACTTACTGTACAAGAAATAAAGCATAAATAAAATTGCCGAAATAAAGGCTTAGGCTAGCTGCCCCCTCTTCCAGAAGTAAGTCTGACTACAAGAATTGTGTAACTGCTTCTGCTCCTGTACTTTGTCGTTTTTTTGTTTGTTGTTTTGTTTTTGTGTTTCTACTTGTATTGTTTGACTTGTTTTAACCTATTATATTTCTGATTAAAACAAGGATTTACATCTTTATGATGACTATATACTATGCAGAAAATAATGATGACAAACTTCCTGGATAACGGTGGATATTATTCAGATAAATGAATAAATGTGTTTATCACAGATTCATCGAACAATAGACCATCACTTTACTGACTTTATGGATGGACCTCAAAATCTCTCCCCTTTATTCTCCCTTATAGATGGTCCTGTTTCCACATGACTGTTCTTCAATCTTCATGTTTGTGTTCAACCACCTTCATGTACAGTGGGGTCCCCGGTCTCTGGGGCCTTTAATTTGGGCGTCGCGGGCTGAAAAGTTTTTGAACCACTGGCTTAAGTGATTGTCTTTTTATATCCTTTTTCCTTTTAATTATTGCGTGTGCTACAACACTGAGTGACACTACAGACATTGCACAAGGGCAGTCACACAGTAGCTAACAACAAAGCTCACCATGAATCCAGTCCTTGTGCCGTTTGTTTAGTGTGATAAACTGGGTAAACAGAGGAAACTGATTTTGAAGCGGGCCATTGTCGCGTTGAGAAATGAGTTATTTCCTGTGTTGGTTCATAAGTTGACCTATAGGTCATCAGTTAGCTGTCGCACTAAGATATGGTCCAACAGTCCTTTATTTATCACCTTTCAACCTCTCTTTCTAAAGACTACAGATTTTGAGCAAAAGTGAAAGATTATTTGTGCTGTCTACACATGACAAAGCTTTTTAAATCCTTGCCTTTGGTGCACGAGGGCTGAAGATTATTTTCTCATCTCTCTATAGAAGCAAGGAACTTTTGTCTGTTTGTGTGTGTGGGGCGCATATCTCCCTGACGCGGTGTCTGTTTGATCTTAAACTTTTTTAAAGGGGGGAGGTGCGTCATAGCCACACGCACACAAACGTTTAGAGAGAGAGATGCGACAACGGAGACTCAAATAGTTCCCGGAAGTTATTGGCGGCCAATGGCAGCGGCTGTGCTCAAAGGGAACAACGAACCCAGAAGTTATTGGCAGGCAATTTCAATCCATTGATTCCGAGTGACATAGCTGGGATTTTAGGTAATTTGTTGTCAATTACTGCATTGATTTACAGATGGGACATGAGAGTGGGGAGGAGCGTCATAGCCGCAACCACACAGAACCGTTTAGAGAGAGACAACGGAAGTTTGAAATAGACTTAAATAGTTCCCGGAAGTTCTTGGCAGCCAATGGCAGCGGCTGTGCTCAAAGCAAACAGCGAAACATACACACTTCTCTGCAAACATGCTGATATTTTCACCACGTGTTTAGTTTAATTTAGTTTGAACATGTAAAAAATAAAACTAAAGAAAAAAGTTTAAAAAATTTAAAAAAAATGTAGTATGGACAAGCAATGAATGAGATCATACAAACAAGCTTTCAAATGCTTTCTATATATCTGTAATGTACTTTCTATATAACTGTAATGTACATGTCCAAAAAGGACTGGGAAGAAGTATAAACTTATAACCTAATGTACACCTAGGATGTACATGACATGTTTGTGTGTAATTAATTATCCCACTGGGTTTTTGAGTTTTTCCTTGCCGACGGAGGGTCTAAGGACGGGGGATGCTCCGGGACATTTATTATCCATTTACTTAAATCCAGCGAACATTGGTGCAAACTTTATCAATTTATCATGCGCATCTCCCATAGAATTAAACCATGGAAATCATACACACTATTTTACTTTGCACACAAATAAACCCCATTATAACACTACAGAGTACAGAGTATGTACACCTCTTTGTACATCCAACCTTCAAACACATACCGGTGTCATGGTCTGAGTTTACCTCCATACTGAGATTGTAACCTAACCCTAACATAATCCAATAAATAATTAACACGTGTCCGTTCACTTTCAAAACAAAAATAAACAAAAATGAATTAATTTTTTTTAGCAAAAATACATTTTTCTATAATGTGCATGTATTGTGCGCGCATACGCATATATGCGCATATACAATCTCAGTACAATGTGAACCCAATACATGACACCGGTACTCATTTGGTCATAATTAACAACTCTACTTAAGCTCCCACATGAACACCTACTTCCGACGGGCACTGTACTAGTTGAATTAATCATGAAAAAACTCCCAAATTGAACTTGGCTTATGATGATTTCCAACCCCTTACAGTAAATGTGGCAAACTAATTTTAGTTCAGGGGCCAATACGGAGCAGTTTATCTTGAGTGGGCTACAGATTTTAGGCAGGAAAATAAGTTATTTAATCATTATTGTGCTTTAGTTTGCACTTCCATATATGAAATAAATGATAAAAATATGTACGGCACCGATAATATCAAAGCAAAAAGTGAGAGATTTCAGTCCCTGCAGAATCGTCACTTTGTGGCAATTTGAGGAAAATTGCAAGATTCGGGAAAAATTTAGTATTTTAACAATTTAAGATTAAAAATGACTGCCATGTGATATAAGCATTGGGAAAATGTGAGCTCTGCTAATGTTGTGGAGTTTCATTGAATTTATGTATTAATTTGGCGATATCTACAACTGAATTAGTTGGTCATTTACACACGGAATCATGGTTTCTTTGACTTTTTTGCTTTCTGCTGCAGGCTGAATTGGATGCTCTAAAGCATTGTTTCTCAAATGGGGGTACATGTACCACTACGGGTTTGTGATTGCACTACAGGGGGTACTTGAGAGAGAGAAAATTAACAAGTGAAAGCATTAGAAATATGGGGGTTTAGAATTTTTATTTTTAGTTGGAAAAAATACATAAAGAATAATAAAGAAATGAAGATTAGAACATCAACTGAAAATACAAGGGTCATACTTGGTTCCACACCAGGTGGGAGATGACCAGAAATGATAAAAAAAATGTGTTATCACTCATTCATTCACCATTATGCTCTATAGTTATGTTTCATAGTATTCTGAGCAAAATGTTGTATTCGGACAAAGGGGGTATTTGGATTCTGGAATAAGAGAAATGGGGTACTTGAGCCAAAAAGATTTGGCCCCCGGACCTTGAGTTTGACAGATGTGCCTTACGATAAACTGAGTAAAGCGAGGTTATAGTTTGTACTTGGGTTCAGGTTCAGGTGCCTCAGTCGAGCCCATTCCTTCCTGGCTTTGTAAGAAGCTGTTTTTCTACTCTCAAAGAATAAAGTGGGCCTGCGTCTCCTCCTGCTACTTCATTGCTGCTGATGACTTAATGTTAACTCCCAACTTAGACTGTCAACAACTTAAAGAGCAGCTGGATGTTGCTTTGTTCAAATGTCAAGGGCTTTTCTTACGTTTTCTCTCCATGGAATGGAAACATGTCGTGGCTTTCTAAGAGTTCTCCTTCACGCTCATTGTGTCGTTTAAAATGACAAATACAAAATAAACTCAGTCAGGTCAGTGACGATGATATGGACAGAGTAGTAGGTGTGTGTGTTTGTGTGTGTGTGTGCGTGTGTTCGTGCCTCTCTCTATACTGTAGGTGCTGAGGCTCACCTCTCCTTGACCTCTGACACTACACACGTTCTACTCGTGTCTCCTCCTGTTTGCTTTGTCCTCCACAGGCCACTGAAAACCTAATTGTTTCACATCCAAACATCTCAGAGAATAGAGTGAAACTAAACCCCAGCTTCTGTTCTATTTATCATCAGATAGAAAACATGATAAAAGAACTCTGGGTAGAACCAGGGCAGACTTTAAAAAGGCTGAACGCAACATGGTTCTGGTTCTCATAGGTCTGTTTACTATTATGTTATGGTTTTATTTATTCATGCTACTTTTTTCAGGCAATTCACTTTGATCTCCACACATTTTTTGACTGTCAACTGCGAGTCTTCTTCAGAGGTGTTTGCTGATCACTTTGATCTTTCCTTGACTTCTGTGTAATAATTTCAGCAAGTTTCTATTTGTATTTTTTTCAAAAATTAATACGTTAAGGTTTTATTTATTCAGGCAACTTGTTTTTAGGAAATTTACTTTGATCTCCTCACATTCTTCCACCGTCACCTGCCAGTCTTCTTCAGAGGCTTTTGAATAAATGAAACCATAACACATTGTTCAAAAAGAAGACAAAATGAGTTTACTGGAATTATCTGTTTACTATTGTTATAATTTAGGGATGCACTGAAATGAAAGTTCCAAAAATGAAAAAACGAAATACTGAAAAAAAATATTATCCAAATTATTAGTCTATCTACATTTATGGGTATAATGTGTACTAGCCTGACTTAAAACATTGCCATTGTATGAATTATTATTAATGCTTGAAATGCTCAGAAAATGCTTTAGTGCTCAGATAAATTGAAATACAGAGTCCGCGGACAAATAGGCCACATCCAGACAAGCATGCGCTGACTGCGGTATTTGCTCACGTCTTTGCAACGTTCTTTTTCGTCGGATTTTTCCGGTGAGAAAAGTGTTTTGGCCAAAAAGTTTCAGTGGCCGAAATTTCGGTGCATCGTAATTAATAATGTAATTCCGATACCAGATACCTTGAAAAACTTAAAGGGAAATATATATAAAAACGTGCAACAAATTTGGGACTCCACATCCCTCAATGCAATGCAATTATTGATCAATGAAGACTAAACTATTGTATGTTATCTGATTAAAAAAAGATCAAATTACCATCTCGAGCAGCTTTAAAGTGACCAGGACTCTTAGTGTTTCACATTGAAGGACTGTAAAGGAACCCTATCCCTAGATATTATCCACAGCCCTGTACGTACTGAAGGCAGGTTAACAACCCCTGGTTTTCCTATTAAACAAACACGTTTTGGCTCCAAAATCCAATACATACTTGCCCCAAAAGGGATGAAACCAGATTCTTACCTTTGGGCTAGAGGAGTGAATTGACAATGGGTTGTCAGTTCAAATCTTTAGACTGTAGACAGAAGTGCCACCCTTGAAAATATGCTGACTTATCATTATGTTAAATGGACTTATTGGCCTTACTTATTGTTCTAACTTTGCAGGTGTTGTTTGCACTGAGGAATGTGAGTTTTAAGCTTTTTTGATCTTTCAGCTGTTTGATACATGCTGTGCTATAAAGCTTGTGTTTCAGTCTGAGTCCTGCTGGAATAAGGAAAAAAAAAGAGAGAGTGAAAGAAATTCAGTTTAGGTTCCCTCAAGCTTCTGTTATGTCTCTGTCCTCGCTGCTTTGTGGTCTTTTGGCGTGCTTACTGCTCACTGTGAGGCGTTGCAGCTGAAGTTGATTTGTGTCACATGCTTGTTTTTCTTCTCTGCACTGAAGCACAGCCAGTCTAACGTGCACACTTGGCTTCCAGTTTGAATAATTTTCTTTGTCTTTTGCTGTGTTTTTCAACTTAATTGGGCCTATTTTCAACCTTTTGTTTTCAGGCCCTTGCTCATTAACCAACTTTGCCCTTTTGTAGTGTCTGAGAATTCATCACCTGGTCTCTGACCCATCCAGACCATTAATTACCAGGACACATTGTTGTGTCTTATCTCATCCCCACACCAGGACAGTTGTTGTATTTTTAAGGAAGGTTGTTTCTCAAAGACCATTGAAATATGAGACTGGCATCCTGTAAAGCAGAGGTTCTCAACCTTGGGGCAAGGATCCCCTTAGGGTGTAGAGACACTGGGAGGGGGTTGTCAGATGCCTTCAAGGAACTAACAATTTGAGCCAATTTTTGCTTTTTTTTTTTTACTCTTTTTCTGCAACTCCATCAAACTTGCCATATTTTAACCTGTTTTCATCACTTTTTATGCTCTTTTCATGCATTTTTGCTACATTTGTTAGGTTTAGTTTTAAGAAAATGCCCTCTTCCCTGGTAAACAGACAAAAGTTAACGGATCAAGTCATTGGTTACAGCAGGGGTTCACACCCTTGTTGTCAGGACCCCATTTGGGGTCATGAGACACTGGGTGGGGGTCCCCAGATATCTTCAAGAAACTGAAGATTGGTTCCACACCAGGTGGGAGATGACCAGAAATGATAAAAAAAAATGTGTTATCACTCATTCATTCACCATTATGCTCTATAGTTATGTTTCATAGTATTCTGAGCAAAATGTTGAATCTGAATCTGAACAATATAAGCCTATTTTTGCTTATTTTTACCCGTTTTTGCCAATTTGACCACATTGACAATTTGTCATGCCTATTATTTGCCAGTTTAAACTTTCTGCCACTGTTAAGTCAATATTGACACTTTGAACAATTTTTACCACTTTTTCTGTCCATTTTTGGCCACTCTAATATGCAATTTTTAACCGGTTTTTGTGGTTTTTAAAATCCCATTTCACCACCTTTGGTCACTTTTAACTCATTTTATTAATGATAACAGTGGATATTATTGAGATGAATAAATAAATGTGGTTATCACAGATTCATAGAACAATGGACCATAATTTTACTGACTTTATGGATGGACCCCAAAAATCTCTCCCCTTTATCCCCCCTTATAGATGGTCCTGTCTCCACATGACTGTTCTTCACTGTTCATGTCTGTGTTCAACCACCTTCAGGTACAATGGGGGTCCCCGGTGTCTGGAGCTTTTATTTTTGGGGGTTGTGGGATAAAAAGGTTGAGAGCCTGAGCACTGGAATTAGTATCTCTGTCAAAATGAATCATGATTGCAAGCTGAACATTTGATTAAGAGGAGACACGAGTGCAGCGGGTAGCAAACATGAACGTTTGCAGCCACAGATTAAAATGTCAAGAGCAAAGACTGGTTTGAGTGATTAAGAGGGGACGTCAAAGCTGTAGCTTTTCACATGGAGACCTTGATGGCCTCAAGCAGATGTAATCATGCTAGCCGTAGGTGTAGGTGCAGCAAAACGCCAGCGTTCTCAGCCGCAGACATCCTCTCTGATGGTGGCACACTTCACATTCACCCCGTGGACATGGATTGTTTTTAAATTATGCTCATGTGTCTGTTGGCAAACGCGTCACTCGCCTTTGTGTTGAATATAGATTAGCAGCCAGGAAAGAAATCAGGAGGTGTCGTCACGCCCGTGTGCATTAAAAACGTGCTCGTGTTGTGTGTATTTTTGGCTCTTTGGGTTTTTCTCTCTTCTCTTTTAAACACGCCACCGGTTGTTTTTCTCCTGAGTCATCCTTTGCTATTGCTAATTTATTCAAACATTTATTTGCTAATGAGAACAGACTCATGGACTACAAATGGTCTTTATTATTGGCCATTAAAGCAAAGAAGCAGTATTTCTAGGAACGCCTGTGGATATCGATTGATATTTTGATGCTGATTAAAGATGTAATCAAAGTGATTTGGTGCATCTAATGAATTTGTCTATCAGCAAACACAAACCTCTGGAAACAGCTTCACCTACCATATATCTAGTGTTAGAAAGAGGGAAGGCAACAGGAAGTGGTGCTGTTGGCTTCTGATTACCTTTCAAAATGCAAGCTCCTGCCTCAGAGATGGACAAGTTTTATCACAGCGGGGGCCACAAAAAATTGTGTTTATATGTGGTCCAAGGGCCACAATATTGAAATTGATGTCACCATTTAGAATAATGACAAACCGAGCATTAACACAGGAAGCAACAAAGGCTTTTGTCACTTTCTGTATTTTGGTTGTTTTGTGGAATTTTGTTAGAATTTTGTGCATCATTGCAATCATTTGTTTATATGTTGTTGTTTTGTAGTCATGTGTTTAAGTGATTAAGTCTTTTTGGGTATTTTCTCAAATGTTTCGTTGTTACTTTGTGTATTTTTGTTGACGTTTTATGTGTATGTGGAGTTATTTGTACATGTGTATTGTGTTGGGCTTCATATTTCTTCCAACTTCTTAAATTAAATTTTCTGCATGTGGCCCCCGGGTTGCCCATGTCTGTTCAAGGTTCAAGAAAAGATCTGATCTAAAACTGAAGTTAACTTTCTTTAGAAGTCCTCATAAAGCAGCCAGGAGGAGGAGAAAAAACCCAGTCGTCAGGTTGACGTGGTCAAAGCCATCTTACCGTCTTATTTGGTCCATAGTGGCTTCACAGCCCTAGTTTGGGTGTTCCGTCAGCTTCTAAATCACTTTTATTTCCCTTTTATTGTCTCATTCCCCTATAAGTCCACTTCCTGTTGCGTTCCTCATATGTCCGAGCTCACAAATTGTTCCTTTTCTGTTCATGTATCTGTTAAACAAAACTGTTCTTCAAGGCTATTTACTATAAAGCAGAGGAAACGTTCTCAGTGTCGTACCTGATTCTTATCAGTCAGTTCTGAGCTAGACTTTCCCTCTGTTGTTTGCCAGCGTTTGTTCTTTGCAGCGTGAAAAGGAATGTTGCTCAAACACACCCACTGCCCAATCAGCTCAAAAACAATGTGGGCATTGTGCAGTGGTGGTGAAGTGGAGTTGCTCCTTGACCAACTCTTCTTGTTTGCTGCCTGCTCCTGGAGACGGCTGAGATTGATCATACATCTTGTGGTGTTCCCCTTGTTGGAGGCAGTGCAGATAAAGCCCTGGCATGCATATATATATGTGCTCTCATTCAAGTGTTTCTGTTACACCTAGAACAGTTTTTGTTGTTATTTGTCTGTTCTTTTTATTATTCAGTATATTTTTCTCTTATTTTGTGTTTTTTTGTCATTTTGCTGATAATATTTATTATGATTATCGTTTTTAACTAAAAAATAAACATTATAAAACCCCATATTTTTTTGCTAGTTTTAATGCTAGTTTTAATTTTTAAGTACCCCATGTAGTGTCAACGCATACCCCGATTTGAGGAACACTGACCTAGAAGGTTGACATCAGACAATTCAAAGATTGCATTTGAGTTTGTGTAACCTTGAAAATGTCCGTTTGCGCCAATGCCAAACTGGTAATAACCAGGCACGATGGAGCACTGGGAGCTAACGTCTGTGTGAAAGGACTGGGAGCTAATGCCAAGCTAATGGCTCATCGCTGCTCTCCAACTTTCATAAATATTCAGATGAGACAAAACGAGGCGTCCTTAGAGATTGTGTGGCACAAGCAGTTGATGACACGCACGAGGAAACATTTTTGTAGAACAAGCGAGGAATGTTGTGTAGTTTTGTTGTTTTTATGGAGGTTTGTTGGGTTTTAAATCTGAATGTGTTGAGCTGAATCCCCTTTTGAATGGTTTAAACAAACAACCCAATGACTCCAAGAAGTTATTCTGTGGCCTCAACCATTGGCATGTGCTGCAATTTTCCCACAAAGTATGTGCCAGAGGCCCAGTTAACACGGCAGTGGTTACCCACGTTTTAAACTGGGAAATGTTCAGCCTGTGAATTCCTGCTAACTAAAGATCATTTTTCAGAAGGATCAGCTAATAAACCTTCATTTTAAATTGAAACCAGTCACACTGGGTTAATATTTGTAGTCCAGACAAGTTTCTAAGCAGCTTTGTGAAGTGTTAAAGCAAACGCCTTCATCTGACGCTATCAAAGATTCATCACCAAAGTTAGCTGCTCCTTTAAACACGTTTAAACTGGAGCCACACTTAAGCCTTTGAGAGGAGATGTATTATTAGTGCTCAAGACACAGTTAGATATAGAATAAAACAACTTTTTGACAGTCATCTCCTTTTTATAGCCAGCCTGTGAAAAAGGCACTGGCTAGCGAGCTAGCTGTAGCTGCACAAGCTGCTGACCTTGAAAAGCAACTGTTTTTTGATATTGATGGAAACGAAGCAATAAATGAGCTTTAAATGGGGAAATAAATGTTTTTAATATTTTCTGAACAATGAGTCAATTTTTGCTTATTTTTACCCTTTTTCTGCAACTACACCAAACTTGTCAAACTTTTCTGCACATTTTTTCCACTTTCAAGACATTTTCGGCACTTATAAATCCTTTTCACCGCTTTTCCTACCTATGTCACATACATTGACCCATTATTGTCACTTTTAACCTCTTTCAACCATATTCTGTGCTTTTTTTTTTGGCAATTTAACCACATGCACTATTTGTCATGCCTATTATTTGCCAGTTTAAACTAATTGTTCTGACTTTTAAAAAATTATTACTCCATTTCCCCATCTCCTTTGAAACTTTGAACCCTTTTTACCACTTTTTCTGTCCATTTTTGGTCACTCTGATTTGCAACTTTTAACCAATTTATTTGGTTTTAAAATTCCATTTCACCACCTTTTACACCATTTTTGGTCACTTTTAACCCATTTTATTTCTGATTAATACAAGTATTGACAACTTTAAGTTGACTATATGCCGAAAAAGACTGAGAACAACTGCCTTTGAGGACAGCAAAGTACAGATCCCAGATGGTTTGACAAAGATGTAGTCTTTGTTCAATGCAAAAAGCCACCTTTGATTAGAGGAGGGGTAGCTGGGACACGATCTATCTAACATCAATAATACCACAATCTCTTTACTCCCTAGAAGACTCAACAACAGTCTATCCAAGTCAACTGATACCACAGAGCCTTTATTAAGCTAATGAGCCGGCTGATCAAGTCCAAGTACAAACTCCTGAATATTCCGTTTACAACTGAAGAAGTTCTGAGATACCAGAATCAATTTAAAACTGCAGATCTATTGTCAATAGTCCTGCATTATGAGTTTATGGTTAAATGTAGTGTAAACATTAGTATCAATCAACATTGTTTGTATTGGTGTTGCTAAAACCAGAGCTTATTGTGCATTCCCCTAAAATGCTTAGAAATACTTTTTGCACTCCTATTGGATCAATAAGGTCCTTTGAATACATTTGGCTTGCCTTTTCCCTTGTGCGTAAAGGTATTGCTGAATAAACCGTTTCATATTCTGATTGCGGGCTGCGTTTTTGGGGGATATCGATTGGAAACAAAAGCTAAGCAAAAACTAATCGATAGCATCTTTATACAAGAAGTCTGTGAATCCCTCTGAATGACAGTTGTGCTGTATTGAAATCGGTTCAGTATTAAAAACTGTCGCTTTGACACTTTACTCCACTTTTGTATTATTCTTATCGTCACTGTTTTTACAAATATGGCCTAAAATCATTGAAATGTACTCATTAGAAGATATATGCCTAACAAAATGCATTATTATGCACCATATTTATTTTATTGCCTTTCAAAAATGGGACCAATTTACAGTTTTAGAGCCTGTGTTCCTCCATCTTGAAATCATGAAACTGATGATGTCGCATGGCCCCACTGCCTGTAAACATCCCATAGTTTTCAATTGGAGTGAAGCATTCAGCCTGATTTTTAGATCATTTAGCAGCTTTTGAAGTCAAAATGACAACTTATGCTGCTTTGGGTTTAAGGGAGTAAAGATGACACAGTTGACACACAACTGTATATCTATCATTGAACCTAGATGACTATGATCTTATTGAGGTGTTGTGTGACTGCTTAGAAAATGTAAACTGCTGGATGAGTGAAAACTTCCTTCCACAAAATCATGAAAAGATGGAGGTGATCGTCTTTGGTAAAAAGGAAAAGAGGACTGCTGTCAGCAAGTATGTTGACTCTTGATCTTTAGTCAGATCAAATCGATCACAAAAACAGCTTCTACCACCTAAAGAACATCTCCAGAGTGAAAGGTTTAATGACTCAGAAAGATCAGGAGAAACTGGTCCATGCTTTTATCTCCAGCAGACTGGACTATTGTAATGGTCTTCATCAAACATCTACAGCTGGTTCAGAACGCTGCAGCTCAAGTCTGAACCAGAACAAAGAGGTCAGAACACATTAATTAAGTTTTAAAGTCTTTACACTGGCTCCCAGTCAGCCTCAGAATAGACTTTAAAGTTCTGCTGCTGGTGTATAAATGTGTGAATGGGTTTGGTCCAGAATACATCAGTGAGATGTTAGTCAGGTATGAACCCAGCAGGTCACTCAGATCTATGGACACAGGTCAGATAGTGGAGCCCAGAGCTCACAGTAAACATGGTGATGGTGCTTTTAGTTGTTATGCTGCAAAGAAGTGGAACAAACTGCCAGCAGAGCTGAAGTCAGCATCACATGTGAACATTTTTAAATCAAAGTTAAACTCTTTTTTTCACTACTGCGTATGATTGAGAGAGAGATTGTTGTTCATGTTGTTGATGTAATGTTTGTTGATGATTTTACTGTCGATTTTAATGTTTTTATTGATTTTAAGCTGTTAAATGTTTTCACTTGGACTTTTTGACCAAGTAAAGCACATTGAGTTGCCTTGTGTATGAAATGCGCTATACAAATACACTTGTCTTGCCTAAAGGCCCCGTAAGAGAGCTCTTCTTCTCTGCTTCATTGTCTACTACTAAGCCACAGAGTAGGAAATGTTCCCCCCTGTGATCACAGGTTTTTTCAGGTCACAACAGTTTTTATCCACTTAGTCAATGAAATTCCACAATATTTGGAGGATCACAAATTTACAATTTTTCCAATAAAAATGGGATTTTTACAGGCAGTGGGCCGTATGACATCATCAATCACGTGATTTCAAGATTGCAGAACACATCCTCTAAAACTGTAAAGTAGTCCCATTTTTAAATGTCAATGAAACAAGTATGGTGCAAAATAATGTGTTTTATCAGCCATAGATCTTCTAATAAGTACATTTTAAAGGTTTTAGGCCACATTTGTAAAAACAGGTGACAATCACTTCAATGGCACTCCAAGTTTATTTAGTTAATGTCAAACTTAGAGTTTGATTTATTCAGGTGCTCTACATGTAGGAATGTTTCCAGATAAGTGGCTCAGAACTCTGTTTGCCTGTGTTTTGTGCCGTGCGTGCCGTTTTTATAAGCTAAGAAGGGATATTAAGAATGATGTTTTTGTAAACCACTGTGGGGAGGCTGTTCCTCACAACACAGCTTTAGATTATATGTTTTAGTCAAAAACAGCCCTGTAGACTGTCCCAAATTCCTTCCAAAGCAAACCAACGCCAAATCTCTGAGAAAGCAAATTTTTCATGGAGCAGCTTAAAAAAAGAAGATGAAGAAGAAGAGAGAAACCCCACAGCCTGATAAGAAAACCCTCATTTCATTTTCCTATTTTGTCAAAAAATTCTCCCCAGTGTGGGACAAGCCTCTTGCGCTGGCAGTTAGATAAAAAGGATGTGTAGGCTTTGACATTGAGGAGGCGTTTGTATCCAGTCTGTGTGTTGCCCTCCCCAACAGCATTTTGTCATTAGCTATCTGCTCAGTGTGCTGTAGGGAAAGCAAAAGAGCGCGAAGGGAGGAGGCGAGCTGCCAAATGAGTCGACACGCTGCTCCATCAAGGACTTCCACTGCTTTGACTGAGGACGATATCAGTCAGACTGCAAGTTTTTTTTAATTTACCGTTTCTTTGGGTTCACACTGAGGACAGAAGGCAGAGGGCTTTGGATCATTCCTCCCTGTGATTATTATTAGATTCATGCTTTTAGAACTTGGCAGATCCTAAGGTTTAAGCCATCAGAAGGTCAGGAAAGGGTAGAGAGGGGAAAGTCAAAGTGACTGCTTGGAATGCATCATGGCTCAATGACCGTACATTAGCTAATGATGGCTATCAAGCTAGGAATTAAAACACCATTAAACACTAATAGATCAAAGTACTTAAGTACTTTCTTTGGTCATATAAAGACGTGAGCTGTGTTGTAAATGTCCCACTAGATTACTATACACTGCAAACTCAATACGTATACACTGTCTGCTATATACTATATGTATGATTAGGATGATGAGCGTTCCCAGTGAAGTATACTTCCCTAAGTTTCCCAAGATGCATTTAAAACCTACGACGACTAAAACCTGTATCACACTGAGGCTAAATATCTCTGTTGATTCTCCATGTTTGAATGTTCTGAAAACATTTTAAGTCAGAAAATTACCAACATGTGCTCATTTGATCCAAAAAATTCACATATAAAAATTTCATTCTCACATTTTGGAGATTTTCGGAGACATGCCATTATGCTACTTACAAAACTACTAACGGTTAACTTCAAAACAAGAGCCTTAATTACAACAGAATGGAATACAAGAAGAGATGCTTTTATTTTGAAAAGGGATGTCTGATTTTTAGCTTGAAGCCGGTGTCACGTACTGAGTTTGTAACCGTACTGGGATTGTAAGACAATCTGAGCACGCAGCGATGTGCATATTGTCATACTGAGTGAGATTACAATGACATCTTAGTTGTAATTCACATTAATATTGTGTATTAAGAAGTGTAATAATGTATTTTAAATATTTCAGCAAGTTATATGTCAGTGAAGTGCATTTTATGCCAAAAATTGTTTTGAACATTAACTTTGAAATTGAATTAACAATCTCAGCACAGCAGAAGTAGCAAAAATTCATTTTCCGGTAGTGTGCAAATTGGATCCTCTGAAGTTTGACACGTGCCCTAACCCTAATTCTTTGTTTTTCTACCCCTTAACCCTAACCTCTAACCCCTATCCCCACTAGATCCCTTCACCTAACCCAAAAAATGCCAACATAGCTCCAAAGGTGTCATAATTTAACAAAGTGTAAAGTGTTACCCATTTATCTGATTAAAACAATTATAATCCTTAGCAGCTTTAATGCTAACAGCTACGGTGGATGATATATTTACTAAACTATTGATTCTTATTTGTGGATTTTCCAGAGTTTCTTCATTTTAGGTCAAATTTGTGGAAAAAATAAGGATAGAGGAAAAAATTATTATCAGAAGAAACTCAGTTCAATGTATTGGACAGACACAAATAACTGGGGAGTGAAGAACAGACGGAGAGAGAGGGGGATGAATAATGGGGGAGTGGGGGGTGATGAGAGGTTCCTCTGTGGTCTCAGTGGAAACTGAATGACAGCCGGGTCGAGGCGCCCTGTCTGAACCCCTCTGCCTGGTCCGTCACAGGCTGGTGCGTGTGTGTGTGTGCGTGTACAGCTTGAGCCTTCGTCACACTCACACACTCCTGTTGTCCCAACGATCATGGTGTAATTACACTGTAATAGTTCAGCAAAACCAGTGATAACTGTTTTACTGTAATTGTTGTGGACAGGGCAGTGTTGTAAATAGGTTTAATAATACTGGCATTTATTTTAAAGTTTCTCAATCTTTAAGTTGCTTTATAAATAATGATAATAATAATAATAATATATCCTTGCCCCCGCCTGTAAATATCTAATCTATATTTTTTGTACTTTTTACATTATGTTTTCTATTTATATTTTTTTATTTCAACGTATGTATATATATATATATATATATATATATATATATATATATATACAGTATATAGCCTCTATTATTGTATTGTTTATTTGATCTCCTTCATTGCACTATTTTTTAGTCTTTGTGTATTCTGTGTGTTGCTTTATGTAGTTTTATTTTTTTCTTGCACTTTATTTGAGCTGTAATGACTACATTTCCTCACTGTGGGATAAATAAAGCTACTCTACTCTATGTATTAGATTAAATCATAGTGTATGCCTCATAGATCAATGAATCACATGTTTACTCAATGCAATGTGAGAAAATGTCAACAGAGTGTTTACAGTGAAAATGAAAACCAACTTTCAAGCGGCAATTTCCAACTTTTACATATTTTTCCGAACAAATGATCTTTCATTTGATTTATCTGATAAAAAAATGATGGTGGGTAGTTAAATTGGATCGTTCTTCTTGTTAATGTTTACAGCTATGGATTTTGCTTCTTTCTTGGCTGACTTACTGATCAGAGAATGATTCACAAATTGATGGTCAAACATCCAAAGAGCCTTATGTTTCAGGGTTCCATTTTCTGATAAATAAAGCTACTCTACTCTACTTCGGAATCCTGCGAAAATCCCACAAGATTGAGCATGACTAAGTGTGCAATTTTATAAGTCTGTAGCTGTGTTTCCTTTACAGTTTGTTGCAAAAGAAAAGCAATATTTCTAATGTTTGGATGAAGTATAATTGCAGAAAAAGTGTTTCCATTGAGCTTTTATGATACATTTACATTTTGAAACGTTTGAAAAACCTCTTCATGAAACGTTTTAGTGATATTTGAGGTTTTTTTCAAAATTCATGTGTTTCCATAACCAGTTTTTATCACGTGATTTAGATTTTGCGCATTTCCAAAGTGAATGGAAACGCAACTTGTGTTTATCTTCCACAAACAGGTTAAAGAAACCAAACTTGTACCGGGTAGGTGAGGATATGTTCTGTCATTTTACCGTTTCCTTTTCTTTTCCGTGATTTCTGTCTGAAGCCTTAGTTTTGTGTTTGCTTATTTCAACACTTAATAAATGCATTTACAGAATGTTTATTTTGTGGAGAATTTTTTTTAAATTTTTGTATTTATTCAGTTCATTTCCGACATGGTTGCAATCACAGAAATTCACTTTGACATTCAGAGCAAAATCACGTCATTGTTTTTTTTTTTTCTTTTTTTTTTTTTTTTTTTTCTTTTTGTCCTTTTGCATGCCGGAAAGGGCGACGGAAAAAAGCATTTTGCTTATCCAGATCCGTCCCCTGATTTGAACACAGATAATTTTACATCAAACCTCGTTTCTTCCCTAGTCAAACATTCTCATCTTCTTCACACCATAATTTCATCTTTTCATTAACGTCTTTTTTTTTTTTTTTTTATTTATTTATTTATTTTTTATTTATTTATTTTTTTGTCCTTTTTTATGTGATGTGTTCTCGTCTGCCGTCATTGTTCCTGTTGTTTCTCCTCCTCACTGTCCTTTTTCTCCGTATCTCCTCGAGCTTTCTTTTCCAGTCGTCGTTTACGTTCCTCCAACTCTCCAAACGAAAAGTTCTTCTTCTTTCGGAGTACCTTCATATCCTCGGAAAGTCGCCTCAGCATACGATGCATCAGAAAGGCACATGCACATACACATACCCCCATCATGTATGGCATGATGAAATATGGTTGTTCTTTGTGCATGCCGTTTTATTTTCTGGTTATGATCACTTAGTTGTATAATACGTTTGACAGTGCATTTGTCTTAGATTTACATTTTTTATTCTCAAGTTTTTTCTTTCTATTTCTGCTTTATCTTTCAGTTTTTTAATGTATTTTCTTCATCTGAATGGTGCACAGTCCTCCTCTTGCTCCTCTTCCTTCTACCTTTCCTGGGTTCTCTTATAGATTCAGTGCACGGCCACCTCAGAGGCACGCTTGGCTCTTGACATACAATATATGACCTTTATACAATTTGTCCCTGGAGCTGCTCCCGCTGGACTCGCCGTGCACGTACACATCAGCCTGAAAAGAGCAGCGCTGCTCGACTGTTTGGATGAGCAGTAGCGTTGCAACATCTTGCTGATTCAGCAGCCAATTTTGGATTGGGAAAAAAACTCATCTGTGTAAGAATGAAAGATGCCTTCGTCCCCATTATTAAACTCCACCAAATCCTCCGCATGACCTGCTTCTTGTATTAAAATGGAAGTCATTTGTGCTATTTTTCTTGTTGTGTAATGAGACAAGGCAGCTCTCCATGAAGCAGACTTATTTAGTTGGATCTCAAGCAATGCAATCGGGTCCTCCAGGAAGGCGCTGGCTCACGTCACCACTATACCAGAGTGAAATATGACTACATCACCCCGGCAGCACCCACAGCTCGCTTCTAAAAGCCCTCAGTGCCTCTCATCTCCCCTTTGAAGCCTATTGTGCACCATCGCCTTCAGGAGGTATAATTGATTTGCCACAACTGCAGAAAACACTCGTAGAATAATTCAGTCAGTGGCTCCTCCGTGATGGAAGGTCTTGGACAGGTGTCGGACGCACTCGGGAATGTTGGCTCAAAATGTCTCAGACACATGACGTGTGCAGTGAGCTGTTGGTGTAGAATGTGTTGGGAGGACTTTAGTTTAGAAAAACAACAAAAATCCCCCACACTGTAGCCGAGCTCAGTCAGTTGGAGAGATTGATGTTGTTAGATCAGTGGTTCTCAACCTTTTCAGCCTGTGACCCCCAAAAATAAAGGTTCCACAGATCAGGGACCCCCACTGTACCTGAAGGTGGTTGAACACAGACTTGAACATTGAAGAACAGTCATGTGGAGACAGGGTAATCTATAAAGGGGAGAGCTTTTTGGGGTCCATCCATAAAGTCAGCAAAATGATGGTCTATTGTTCTATGAATCTGTGATCAACACATTTATTTATTTATCTGAATATTATCCACTGTTATCCAGGAAGTTCATTATTATTTGATCCATAATTTATAGTCATCATAAAGATGTAAATTCTTGTTTTAATCAGAAATAAATGGATTAAAAGTGAACAAAAACAGTAGATTTTAAAAACCACAGAAATTGGTTAAAAGATGCAAATTGGAGTGGGCAAAAACAGACAGGAAAAGTGGTAAAAAGAGTTCAAAGTGTCAATATTGGCTTAGAAGTGGCAGAAATGGAGGAATGGGCATGACATTTTGTGAATGTGGTTAAGTTGGCAAAAATAAACATGGAATATGGTGAGAAAAGGTTAAATGTGACCATAATGGGTCAACATAGGCAACATTAGGTTGGAAAAGTGGTGGAAAGGGTTTATAAGAGCTGATAATGTCTTGAAAGTGGAACAAATGTGCAGAAAAGGCAGAAGTGGCAAAAATGGGAGTAATGTAGCACAAATCCATTAAAAGGAGCAAGAAAAAGTTATGAAAACAGGTTAAAATATGGCAAGTTTGGTGTAGTTGCAGAAAAAGGGTAAAAATAAGCAAAAATGGGCTCAAATTGTTCAAAAAATATTCTTAGCTTCTTGAAGGCATCTGGGGACCCCCTCCCAGTGGCTCGTGACCCCAAACGAGATCCTGACCCCAAGTTTGAGAACCCCTGGTTTGAAGGAACAAAAATCCCATTCAGTAATTCTAATATTGTTTTCAATCGGATGTTTGTATCTATTTAGTCTTTTCGGAATTTAAAACCAATGCCTAAACAAGCCTGTTTTGTCTCATCTGGAATTAAAAATGAAGCGTGATTAATGATAATGAGATAACAACTATTCATCAGTATCTAATTATAATCAGCAAAGAAGCTTGGCGAGGTCACCATAGTTTGAACAACAAACTAACAAACTACTCACATAGGCTGGAAAATAAACCTTTTTTTCTAACTTCTCTCGATTTCCATCATAAATATGTAAAGATTGGTAAAGGATTTCAGGCCCTCCATTCCTCTCATGCCTTTCCCCAGTTTGAACCAGTTTAAGGTTTCATGTCTCGTAGTAAAAAGGCCTCACACTCATTTTTTTATGTTTTTGGGTCCTTGTTGATGAGGATAGTTCAGTGAGCTAGCTCAGGGATTTGTGCAGCTGCCTTCAATTGCATCAGGGAAGTACAGCGCACGTGATGGGACTGTCATAAAATTATTCTGCGTTGGGTTCCCAAATTTCTTTTCTTGGTTTACTCATTCCCATGTCACGTTAACTTTTTTAATTTCCTTTTGGTTTCTTCATCCTTCCCTGTTTAAATTAATTTACTGGCTATTAAAGTTTCCCAAATCATACCAAAGTTTTCCGATATTATAAGTAATCATAATAGTTAGTGGTGGGACTTGATTTAAATAAAATAAATAAATAAATCTAATCAATAAGAGGCTTTGTAATTAATTAATCTTGATTAATCTAAATTAATCTGGTATATGATTGAATCATTGACAAAAAACTGCATAAATAACAAAACTTAAACAAAGTTTTTTTATTTTCATCACTAAGTGCGAACATAATGTGCAATATGAATAAAGAATATTATGATTGCAGTGTTCACAAATCACAAACTTAAATTTAAGTAAGCTATATTCATGGTTTTCAGGATTTTTTGGTACATTTTGTAAAAAAAAAAAAAAAAATTGTATTAAAATTGAAAACAGCACTTATTACAGAACATTCCAGAGAAGTGGAAACTGAACAGGCAAAATATATGTGGCATGAAGTAAACAGAGCAACTGATAAAGCTGATGATTTAAATTTTAAATAGTCTTTCTACATAACAGCTGATAAGATGGGTTAGACGATGCTATCTGTAGCAGAGCTTCTAACCCCGCCCATATCCTCTGCCAACGGGAGTGGTCGACTGTCCACTACAATAATTTATCCACTGACTTTTATTTGTCACTCATGGATTTATTCATTTTAGCTCTGAACCCTGTCATCTGGTCCAGTGTGGATTGGAGACACTGTCCGTGCTAGCTGCTACATGTTTAGCATTAAGATGCAGGTAGCGAAGGCTAGAAGAGCTCCGGTGATCTGCAAACTCTTTCTTGCACAATTTGCACACAACTGGGCTTTTGTTTTCCATCCAGTGTTTTTATTTAAACTAAAATTAACGCCCACGAAACACAGCAACAACTTCTACTCGAGTTCTCCTGTTTCTTGTGTTGTGATCTGTGCATCAGTATTATGAGTATACTCATGAACTTGTGCAATATTTGGAGTGTAAAACGAACAAAACAATTAAGTTTGTTAATTTTTTTAGTGTTATTTTTCTGTAATTAACTAATCGCAATTAACGCGATAAAGTATATAAAGTAATATGCATCTGAACCACTTGTTTTTCACAACCCATCACAGACACTGAATGCACGGATCGACGTGATACACATATTTATAAGTTGGTAAGTGGATGATTAAATGAAATTTACATTCCAAATGGGATGCATTATTAAGAGTCTATAAGGCAGTTTTCTGAGTCATCCCATCTGAGAGCACCAATAGCAATAAGTGCTCCTCCTGCTCCACAGCAGCTCTCGTAAATATCTTCACTTTTGCAGGTTAGCTCTTCAGACTTTACTGAGCATTTTGGAGAAGTAAGTCACATCCGGAGGCTTGTTGGGTTGTTATGCTACTTTTGACTCAGATACCCTGAAAGATTGCAGCAGCAGTAGAGGAGGAGTTGCTGTTGTCAGCTTCAATTTACAATGATTACAATGAAGTGTTTAGAATGTAGGAAGCCAAAAATAGTGCCTAGTACGCTGCTTTTATTTTCCACTTACATAATCAGGCACTTGCTGGTATAAGGGCATGAGTGACACACTTAAAGACTCTGCATTAGTTCAGTCAGATCAACCCTTGTTGTGTAGTTAAATGCAGAAATACTGATCGGGAAGATTGATATCATTTCAATACTTTGTATGCTATTAGTTCACAGGCAGTAACAAATGTAGTTATATGATAAAATGTCAAATATATATATATTTGGAAATGGTAATCCAAAGAGAAAAACACCCATCCTTTCTCTAGTCTCTACCCAGAAAGACATTCATCCAGTCATTCTTTATATGTGCTTAATTGCTTTCACACTAGTATAGTCCTGGACGCAGGCTGAATGGTTGGAGAACTGCTGATTATTTTATCACCTTTATCTGGCTCGGTTTGTGTTGACAGCACACTTTTTGATCTGCTCCAAACAGCCTTCGATGCAGTTGCATGAGCTAGTCGCCTGGGGGCGTCGTTACTGGAGTAAAGTCTTCTCTGCGCAGACAAACAGAGATGAGAAGAAGAGAGTTTTCTCTAATCCTGCCTTTTTCCGTCTGTTCTTTCACAAAATTCAACACTGGAGCAGCAACAAGTTGCTATGTTTCTCTGGGTTTTATGTTTTGTTTTGCCCCGTAGCCGGTTTTCCTCCCACCCGCAGTGTTGTGCACTCAACGTCATCTCCCACGATTCCATTGTTTGGTCCGAGCGCACCTGAATCGCTCTAGACTACCATTGGAAACCATCAAGGTGCATTCACACCAAAAGCGACTTCAGCAACTCTGGCAACTAGATTACATTCAGAATCAATGTAAATGACTCAACGTCAAGCGACCTCCCTTCAAGCGATGCAACTATCGCAACACAGTCTCCCAATCTGAGATGCTGGAAGTTGAAAAGTTTGACCTTTTCAAGCAACTTTGAGTAAAGCAGTGTTGCAACATCCAATTGGCAATGAGTTTCTCCCTACTTCACTTCCCCCATCGACGTGTCACTGGAGCGATGAAGCGAGCAAAAACTGACTATGACTCATCTCTGGCGATTTAAGCAACTATAGTCGCTGAAGTTGCATTCGGTGTGAAAGCATCTTCAGAGTCAGGCCAAAGCAATCGTTCTAGACTTTGTTTGCCTGTTCACGCTTCCAAGCGAGGCACAGTACGCAGACAAATGAATCTTAGAGCATTTTAACTATTTTAGGATTCTTCAGTGTGGACGTATCGCTAGGCTTCAGTTGTCAAGTTTGACCATTGGATAGACAATGAGTTCCAGGCGCTCTTGATTGAAGAAGATGATGTCCAGAGTGCACAGAGTGCTTCTGCGATTCGCAACTTCAAAGTAAAGTGCAGAAAGGTGGGTAACTTTGTGGATCCGGGGAAAAACTTGAGATTCTTCAAAAAAACTATATGAAAATCAAAGACCAGAATGGCAAAAGCCTCTAATCTAGGGTGACCATATGTCCAGATTTACCCAAACATGTCCACTTTTCACGTCTTGTCCGGGCTGTCCTGCGATATTGAGCAAATTAATGGAATTGTCCGGGTTTCCCAGCGACCCTGAACGCAACTCGAGGAACGCGTTGATTAAAAAGACAGTAACTCTGCTAATATTTGCTGTCTGAGAAATTCCACCAATGTGGTGTCATTATGGTAATTTTACTCACACGTGGCATAATCTTTAAATATGCTGCTTTGTTTTGATGAAATTGTCACACGAGGAATAGAGAGAGAGGACCAAAGCACAAGAGCAAGAAAGAGTGATTAAAAGAGACCAAATAGTGGCGGATTAATTAATTAATTGAAAATGTTATTTATTGATATTTAATTATTTACTGTTCTGTCAGCTTTGAGTTTTTGTTATTTTAATTTCTAGGAGGCAATGTTTCAATGATTGAGAGATTTAAAGAAGGCATATTTGAGATTTTTGAAGGACAGATTTTTAAAATGCATCAAATGTTTTGAAGTCTTTGTTATAGAGACAAAAAAAAAAACAATTTTTAAACCTTATAGAAAATAACAACTTATTTATCTACTATATTGTGTTTTGCTGTTACAAGGTAGATTCAGGAAAACACCAAATTCTTTGAGTATGCCGAGGTCTTCCCAAATGTCCCTTATTTTTGGAAATCCAAACATGGTCACTCCACTCTAACCTTCATCATGTTCAAAGCCGACTGCGGAGCTACCATTCATTCATTCAGTCTAACCGTGCTTCTGTCCGTTCGTCATTCTGTTTATTCGTATTGTGAGATGAAGCTGTATTTATCACCTCCTGGCTCTCGTGTACACAGTAACTCAAGAACTGTTGCAATGCAGACACAAGTAGGACACGGCTCACGATTTTACCATCGGGCTGAAAACAACCGTGCTTTTAAAGCGCCAAGAACTGTCAGTTAGTGAGCGTCTCTAAACTTGGTTTTTGATTTTTAATACTTTTCCTCGATTGTCCAAATACCTGTTAATGTGATTGATGAATCCTCTGAGCCGGAGCATGAGTAGCGTCTTAAGCTCAGAGTCTAATTTAAAATGTCTGCATCAGCGCAGCAGTCTCGAGGTAAACAAACTGAGATTGCTGCGGTTTGAGGACTGGACTGTTAAAACGAGGTCTGAAGAGATGATCAAAGGACCTGGAGGAAGAGGAGGATTTGAAGTAAACCAGCTTGTACTTTTATCAGGAATACAAAATGCTGTTGGTAAATGCAGGGAAGCATTAGGTGGGCTAGGCGTATGGGGGTTTCTCGATCCGCTCAGAGACTGCACAAGCAGGTTGTTAAAGTCACAGATATTATCTCTTATTATCTCTACTCGCAGACATTGGGATTGTGGCTCCATCTGTGTTTTAATGATGCTTCACAGCAATGATAGGGCTGTTTTGTGCTCCTTCTTCTGTGAAGTGATAATATTGAGATGAGCGGCTCAGGTGGAATGCGTTTACCTAAATAGCTTGGGAGGAGTTGCCTTCACAATTTAAGATTGTCACATCATTTCCCTCCAGTCTGGGTATTACTTTATCACAGAATGCAGAAGTAAAGAAAGTCGCACCTCAGTGACTCTGCACTTTTACTTCCCGTAAGCTCAGCACAGACATTAGTGAGCAGAACTATTAAGCATCGCCGTGAGGATCTACTTTGTAAGACATACAGACAGGTGACGCAGCCTCAGTGGCATTTCCGACTCATCCGCTCCAGAAGGCTGCTGCAGTATCTGCATGCTCAGACACTGCTGTGCTAATGCTATTGCCCAGACACTCTGCAGAGAGCCTGTCAATATACTGAGTGTTGACAGTACAGAGAGAGAGAGTCCAAGGCTGAGTAGAGCTGAGGGAAGAGGGGACTAAGGTTGGTAAGCCTCTCAGTATTAGCTCTGTCAGAGAAATGTAGGCACAACTCGAAGACTCGCCAAACTCTGAGAGCAGAGAGTTTGGACAGGTCACGAGAATCTACATTTTACTGAGGGGTGGAAAGTTTTGGTGTTGTTTAGAACGATAACTCTAGATTGTGAGATAAGAGACGGATAGATTAGGGCTGTGTTTGAAATGGAATACTCCATACTCTGCAAAACTAACTGAATGAGTATACACTGTTTACTACTGTATATACTACCTGTATGATTAAGATGAAGTATACTTCCAAGTTTGCCAAGATGCATTTGTAACCTACAATGTCAAAAACCTGAATCACACTGAGGATTAATATCTCTGTTGATTCTCCACCTTTGAAAGTTCTGAAAACATTTAAAGTGAGAAAGTGACCAAGTAGAATATCAACATGTGCTCATTTGATCCATAAAATTCACATATAAACATTTCATTCTCACATTTTGGAGATTTTTGGAGACATGCCGTTATGCTACTGACAAAACTAACGGTTAACTTCAAAACAAGAGCCCTAATTACAACAGAATGGAATACAAGAAGAGATGCTTTTATTTTGAAAAGGGATGTTTGATTTTTAGCTTGAAGCCGGTGTCACGTACTGAGTTTGTAATCGTACTGGGATTGTAAGACAATCTGAGCACGCAGCGATGTGCAAATTGTCATCCTGAGATTACAATGATATCTTAGTTGTAATTCACATTAATATTGTGTGTTAAGAAGTGTAATTATGTATTTTAAATATTTCAGCAAGTTATGTCAGTGAAGTGCATTTTATGCCAAAAATTGTTTTGAACATTAACTTTGAAATTGAATTAACAATCTCAGCACAGCAGAAGTAGCAAAAATTCAATTCATACAAACAAGGCACAATAATGGATAAAAAGATAAAATAAATACAAAAGTTAGGTAGCACGTTCCAGTTTTTGACACAGGTATTGTTCAGTGACTTTGTGGCAATCCCATTTTTTCCAGTATTCGTCTCCTTTATTCTTTTAAAGTCTGAGATGCCTTTGTTTTTAAAAGGGGATATTTGATTTTTAGCCTGAAGCTGGTCCCAGGATGACTTTACATTCCACTTCCAATTCATAATGGGGCGGTTGAGTAAAAAGGTGGGGAATTGGGATTTTAAAAACCACAGAAATTGGTTAAAGGGAAATGGAAAGGGTTTATTAGTGCCGGAAATGTCTTAAAAGTGGAAAATGTGTAGGAAATGCATTAAAATTTGATTTAGAAGTGGCAGAAATGGGAGTAATGTAGCAAAAATGCATTAAAAAGAGCAAATTGGCTCAAATTGTTCAGATATCTCAATTTCTTAAAGGCATCTGGCGACACCCTCCCAGTGTATAGTGACCTAGAATGGGGTCCTGATCCCAAGATTGAGAACACCTGAATTAGAGGATGCTGATGAAATGGTTAAACTCCAAAAATAAATTGGGGACATTTTGAAATGAAAAATCAGAGGTGGTAAACGGGGAAGGACATTGCCCACGCTATAATACACTGCCAGCTGTCATGTCAGTAGAAATAATGACTTTTTAGAGTGTGGCATTCTGCTGCTGCTAACCATCTTTAAAGTTTCACATGTTTTGACCTTTGGCCCCAATAAAGTGTTGCCCCCCTGAAGAAAAGCTGCTCATTGGATCGGTTTTCCTCTTATAACCTTGGAGACGTTTGTTGTCGTTAAAAAAATCTCCGTAGATCAGCAGTTTCTGAGATGCTGTATTTCATCAAACATCAATAACTGCAGCTCTGCGACAGGCTGCCGTCCTTTGCCTTATGCTGGGTTTCAGCTGAGATATGCTCCAGCATCTCCTGTTCAGCCCTGCACAACAGGGGTTCTCAACCTTTTCAGCCCACGCCCCCCAAAATAAAGGTTCCAGAGACCAGGGACCCCCAGGTGTTTGAACACAGACATGAACATTGAAGAACAGTCATGTGGAGACAGGGCCATCTATAAGGGCAAATAAAGGGGAGAGCTTTTTGGGGTTCATTCATAAAGTCAGAAAAATGATGGTCCATTGTTCTATGAATCTGTGATAAACACATTTATTTATTTATCTGAATAATATGCACTGTTATCCAGGAACGTTTAGTATTATTTCCACCATAGTATATAGTCATTTTCAAGATGTAAATCTGTAAATGGTGGAAAAGGACTTGAAATTAGAGTGGTGGCCTAGTGGTTAAGGATGTTGGGCTTGTAATCGGAGGGTTGCTGGTTCGAGTCTCACCCGGACCATCACATGTTGAGCAAGTCCCTTAACCCCTAACTGCTCCCCAGGTGCTGCAATATGGCTTCCCACTGCTGGGTTAAATGCAGAGGAATAACATATACAAATAAAGGCAAAAGCCCAGATTTAAACAGACAAAAAAATTGTTAGAAAGGGTTTAAAGTGTCAATATTGCTTTAAAAGTGACAGAAAAGGGATTAAAAAATTAGGAACAATTTGTTTAAACTGGCAAATTATGGGCATGACAAATTGTGAATGTGGTTAAATTGTCAAAAATAAGAATGAAATATGGTGAAAAGCGGTCAGAAGTGACATTAGGTGGGACAAGTGGTGAAATGGGTTTATAATAAGAGTATGACAATATCTCGATACGGCGATCAGATCATAATGGCTTTTTCATTTTTAGGATATTCAGACATTTGTCATCAGCTGATGAGCATTAAGGTCAAACTTGTGTTGTGCTGTGGATTTAAAGTTCACATGGAGAAACTGTCCCACGCACTGAGTGAGAGATCCGTCAGCGTTTTTTCTTCTTGACTGCCTCTCCATCGCGACTCTCCACAGACGAAGTCAGCCCTGCTTTTTGTTCCTGGTGGTTCATCTAAGATTAATTACATGGCAACGGCTCGCCGCCACCTGGGAACGAGGGGGAATTAATGAAAGTAAGGGACAGCCAACAGATGGATCAGACCCAGACGCCTGCAAGGAGTGTGTGAAGAATACCTGCTGTTTAAAAGAAAAGCCCCATTACTGAGTGAGTCCGATGGATGGTTACTGCCTCCATCAAACAGAGAGAGTTCACACAAACTTTTAGGGTTTGGGGAACATTGGCAACTGGTGGCTCGCAGGCCACATGTCAGATTTTGGGCGGCCATCGAAACAAATACATGAAACAAATTAAAAAACGCACTAAAGGACAAGAAAAATACTCAAGTTAACGAGAAAAAAAAGAAAAAAGCACAATTGCCACGAAAATACATAAAATGACTACATAAAATAATAGAACAAATAATACTCATTCAGACAAGAAAAATACACAAAATGGCAACACAAATGTTAGAAAAAAGATATAAAATGATCAAAAAAAGATATAAAATGACTCCAATAACACAAAACTACCAAAATAGACACAAACGTTTGCCCTTTCCTGCTTTAATGCTAATCATTCTAAATGCTGACTATTATTATTATTATTATTATTATTATTATATAAATAATTATTGATTACTTGGTGCTCAGATCAGATACAATCACATTTTTTGTGGTTTCCTCTGGTAAAAGTTAAGTTTGCAATTTCATGTTTTCTCCAAAATTCACATGCTTGTTTTGTCCCAGATCTTTTCCTGGTTCAGCTTTCTCTGAACTAAAATAAAAGTCAACAGAAGAAAAAAAAAAAACGGCACTTTTTGACCCCGTCTTTTCGTTCTGCAGTGGCAAACTTTTCCTAAAACACACCGTCACACTATCCCTGTATTTTTTTTTTCTGTCAGCAACACAAAATGAATATGAATGTCGAGAAATCCTTTTAGTTGTGCCGTAGCGTGTTGTGTTTCTAAAGCTAGCGGTTCTGACGGCTGCAGCAGGGGGTTCACTGAGCTCTGCAGCGATACGCAGCTATTTTCACTGTGCATGAAATGAAACATTAAATGGGTCAAACACGTATTGTGGGTTGGCTTTTCCAACTTAATTTATATTCCAGGTAAAAGTTCTGATTTATTTAAACATAGCCCAAAGTTTAGGGTAGAGTTCTCTCTTTAAACACAAACTTTCACTTTAAATGCACTGCAAGTTTTACGCCACGATGCCTTGTTTGGTATCTTGTTGATTTCTTGTCTTGGGATCATAATACACACGTAGCATTGGCTAGCTGGCACATTTAGCAGAGAATAAAGTCTCCAGTGTGCTTTTAGTGCATCTTATTTGAGCTCAATCCAATCTTTAAAAGGCTTTTACGAGTTCTCTCCGTTCCCTCTTTTGTTTTTTGTGTCTGAGAGATATTTTTTAAGTAATCATTTGAAATGCACACTTGCACTCTATGAGGACGTTTGCTGCCTGGATTAAGGATTACTGTTGAAACATGTTGAGACTGCAAAATAATCTGTGTTTTTACGTGGAAACTAAAAAAGTGTATTTTTTTCTTTTCTTTTTGCATGTGGATCCTCTTCAAACCTGTTCTCTACAATCACAGGTAAGAACAAACTACTATTGATATCTCTGACAACGTATGTTTTTGTTCTGGAACATTTTCATAGTTTTTTTCCAGATTTTTCTATAATGTGTTTACAATCTGGTAATCGAGGACCAGTTTTGAAGGGCAATAAGAACTTTCCGTGCCCTTTCTGTGGGCATGAAGCCTGATTGGCCTCGAGGGCCCCCACGTCATCCTCTCAGCTGTGTATTAAATGCAATCACCGCCACATCCATCATTCTGTCACTGACAGAGAGGACATCATAAACCATATGGTTGTTCTTCCATCAAGTCCTTGTACACGTAGCTGCAGTTTTATGCTAGCTAGAGAAGCAACTTTAGGATATTTGTTTTGTGCCACTACTGTAACTATGCAGTCCTAAGTCTGATTTGGGGTACACAAAACAAATTTAAAAACACACAAAAGGACAAGAGAACTACTCAAATTGACAAGAAAAATACACAAATGTGCAACAAAATTAAATAAAGTAACACGAGATAGATGAAAAAATTAAATGACAGGAAATTACATAGAAAAAATAAACAAAAGGACAAGAAAATTTCACAAAATTGCAACAGAATAACACAACAAATTCAAAAACACACAAATTGAAAAGAAAAATATACAAATTTGCAACAAAAATAAATAAAATGGCAATATATAGTGTATAAAAAACACACACAAAATGACAGGAAATTAGATAAAAATGTAAAGAAAAATAAACAAAAAATGAACAAAAGTACAATAAAAATACACACAATTGCAACAGAAGTACACAATTTCAAAGTAATTACACAAAATTGCATACAAAATACAACAAATTGAATAGAAATCAATAAAATTACTAAAAAATGTACATGTGTAGATAACAGAAAATACCTAAAATGACAGAAAAACGTTTAAAAGGACAAGTAAAATACATAAAAGGACAACACAGATACACAAAATTAATCTAAAAACACATAGAACAACAACAAAAATACTTGAATTGCCAGAGAAAAAACACAAGAATACTTTAAAAGATTAAATAACACAAAATGACAGGAAAATTACACAAAACAACAAAAATAGACAAACCTTTGCCTTTTGCTGGATGAATGATCAGATTTGTCTCTATAGCTAAGAATGTAACTGATGGTTGGTTCTTCAAATGCAGGAAAAGTGAATCCTGCAGTCTTCCTCCACCATCACACTTTTAATTACTGTTCCTTTATGCAGCTGTGCAGAAAACCTCATTACGACTCACCTCAGCCTTAATGAGCGGGTCTCAGGTGGTAAAGAGGTTATCTTCTAATAAAGTGGCTCTAGAAGTGTCACAATGTTCTTTGAAAAGACACTGAACCCTAAATTGCTCCCTACAGAGCAAGATATGGGAGACTGGTGGTCCGCGAGCCACATGCGGCACTCCATTTAATCCCGTACGGCAAAATTACTCCAAAAATACAACAAAATTAGTGTAAAAAACATACAAAATTACACAAAACTCAAAAAAGGGCAACAAAAATTACGTCAAAAACACACAAAATAACACAAATATACTGAATGTGAGAAAATATATAGAAACAACAAAAATAAACAAGAATACTCAAAAAGCACACAAAACGACAACAAAAACACAAAACAACCACAAAATCACAACAATAAAAACACACATAACAACAACAAAAACACACAAAATCACAACAATTAAAACACAAAATCACAACAAAAATAACACAGAACATCAGCTCTAGCGTTAAGTTTTCTATTTTGGCGATATAGAAAATTACTATATACAGTATATATATATATATATATATATATATATTTTTTTTTTTTTTTTTGATGTTTTTATTATGTATTCAAATACTCATTTTAGGAGTCACTGTTTTCTCTACTTCTCCAAACAGCATAATAAAACACAGTTAGATGGATTACTAATTATGTCCTAACCCAGATATTCCACTAAACAAGCCACACTACAGAACTCACTCACACATGCTGTCCCTTAGAGGAGAAAAAGCCGAAGGTGACACACATTGTGCATCTGTTTGTTAATAAATGAGCCTGTGTGTTATGTTGAATCAGGAAATTTAAACCAGAATTCTTTTTCTGGTAAGACTTGATTTGAATGTGATTATTATCGTATATCGCAATTTTGAGAAAAAATATTGAGATATGAGTTTTAGTCCATATCGCCCAACCCTAGTTTTAGAACGCTTTAGAACAACTCAAGTAGAAATAAAAGCTTCATAAAAGTCAAGTAAATTTACCAGTTTCTTGGTAGAGTTTATAGTTGTGTCTAGACACTATAAATATACCTCAGTAAGAATCATTGGTGTTAAAGGAAAAGTAATTAAAAGACAGCATCATGGGGAAGCTAAGGCTTATCACTGATTGGTAGAAAGCTTATCTTTGTGCTCTGATCAACATCTGAGTCATTGTAAGGTCTGATGGAAAGGATGGATGGATGGATGGATAGATGGACAGATAATAAGGGACTAAGGCGAATGGCAGACACGTTTTTAACCCTACCTGTGATTATTTCCTATGAATTCTATGGTAAGGCTGTGTATGACGTCCAGCCTTGGGGTCAATTATTTTTGCCATATTTGGCCGAATATATTCGGTTACCAAACATTCGGTGCATCCCTAATTGAAATACTGTATGTTTCATATCAAGTTTTCCCACTACCAGTCACTTCTCCACAGGATCATTTTACCATTTTTAATAAGTGTAGGGGTATACTGACAGAAACAAGGCTCAGACGCCCACACCAAAAATATAAAAATATTAATACCAATAATTTCATGGATAAGGAAGTCTAACAGGGTAACCAAGAGATAAAAAAAAAAAAAATCAGATGATGGATAATATTTTTAGTGTGTTTTATAGCTGATTTAAGACATGGGTCAAAACTGACCTGTTATCATTACAGATGCTAACAGAAAGCTAATTATTAATTTATTAAAGGCTCAGTAATTGTGATTAATTGTAATTAAAATTTAGTAATTGAGAACATGATTATAATTGACTTTAAGGAATGGGGGGGGGATAATAAATGTTAATTGAGTTGTAACTGAACATTAATAAATGAAAAATGTACTTGACCCCCAACCCTGACAACTACCAATGATACATTCACACATGATAGAAATGTATGATCTGCACAGACTCAGTTATTCGTGTTTTCTCTCATTGATAAGCTGAGGAGGTTTGCTGTGAAACAGGTCGAGCATCTGAGTTTGGGAAAAGTAAGTGTGACACGAGAGTTTCAGCAAAAACCTCGTGATAGCCTGATTCCTCTGCCCGTGATCATCTGCCTCTGGGGAGAAAAAAGTCTGAGTGACAACTTTTCCCTTTAGGAGGCTGATTTAAATAAATAAATAAATCCTAGAATTCATCTTGCATTGCAGTTGTTGAATTCAGGCAGCATTTATCAGAGGAACACAATTGTTATACCGTAGAGAGTTTTAAACCCGTTCTTGTTCTCGGTTTTTCATTTTGGATTGTGCACATAAAAAAATGCTAAATCAAAGAGTAAATGTGTATTTTAGTGGGATAATGAAACAAATTCCTCCCCACTGTCTTTTTTTTTAGCAAATGTTTATGGATTCTCCCCTGTTCCAGCGACTGAGATAGCTGTAATACAGATAGATTTCCATCTGGACTTCTAGGCTATGTTTTGCCCCAACCGAGCACTTTTAAAATATATATATATTTCACATAAGAATATTGCACTTATCCATGGTGGAATAACTATAATCTCCACAAAAGCTGAAGATCTACAGGGAAGAAACGAGTGGATTTCCTTCAGCTCCTTTCCAAGGACACAATCAACTGTTTTTTGGCTTTTTGCGTCTCTTTGTATTGAAAACTCGCTATATTGCGCGATTACCCATCAATTTGCGAGATTTCCTGAGTTGCTGCAACAGAAAGGCAGCAAAAACTGAGGCGGTGGGGATTGACGGACTGCAGATTGTGCTGCATTTACTGTAATAATAAATAATAAAGCTCAGACTGTTTTAAAGTCTTTGTTGTCTTTGCAATACACAACTTTTTTTATCTACTATATTGTATTTTGTCCTTACAAGGTAGATTCTAGAAAACATTGAGTATTTTTTTAGGTACGCTGCGGTCAGCCCGTGTTCTCTTTTTTGGAAGTCAAAATTCAGTCAACCTAGAGGCAGATATGGAAACTCTAGTTAACTGAGTCAGATGTGTATCAATTAGAAAGATGTGTGGGTTAAAATCTGTTCTTTGTACCACTGTTACATTTGCTTAAACTGCAGTGGAAACAAAGTAAAAATATGTTCTCAATAAAGAAGTGAATTTAGTCTGAGTTTTAGCACTGATTCTCAGGTTAAAATAGGATGGGATAGTTTCCAACAGAACTCACAAATATGTGTGAGATATGGCCCTCCCTGTGCTGTTATCTCTTTCTGAGACCAGATCTCAGTCTCATAATGAAACAATGAAATCATTCTGGCACTAATCCGACATCAAACCCCCGAGCTATTGGAGGCTTCTCTGTTTCTGGCACCACCGTTTCTTAACTAAGTCAACAGTTCGCTATTACATCTGAATCTTCCCTCAATGAACTGTACAGCTGTCTCCGATCCATCCAAAGTTTTTCCTTTTTCACTGGGTTTACTATTCATCAGTCTGATGGATGTTGGAGGATGGTCTGCCAAACGGCTCAACGCAATAAGTCGGGCTTGGCATGCTGAATTTGCCACAGTGTGATATCATAGGACTCCGCACCCCATCCCACCGCTGCTTTCTATTCCTCTTCATTACCATTCTCATTCAACACAAGCCTACAGCCATCTGCATCCAATATGAACATTTATCCTTTACAATTCAATTACTGCTTTTGTATCTGGCCGTTTCTTTCTCTCTTCCTCATCCATGCAAGTAGTGGAACTGCTTTTTCACTTGAATCGAAACCAATATCATAAATCTCTACGTGTGTTGGTATCACACTTTGGGCGGAGGGAAAGGGGCGTAGCTGGCATTTATCAATCATCCTCAAACTAGAGCAGTTAAGCTGCTTCCAGGGTTGGGGTCAATTACATTTTTCAGTTACACTGAAAGGCTCCGGAGTGCCGGCATGCACTCCGGAGCAGTCTGCCAGCTGTTCGTGATTTTCCTGCTGGCCTCTCTGCGACTCCTGGCATCCCCCGGCTCTGACCATGACGCTTCGATACTCCTCTTCACAGCTCCTCAGATTCAACCAGCGTGCACCTCCTTCACTCGACATCACCACAACTTTGCAACAACATTGCCTCCCCCTGTCGTCGCCCCTACATCCACCAAGGCTCCCGTCGCAATCTTTTCTACATCAGTGCTGAAAACAGCATTCCCTCTCTGAGGTCTGATCACAGCTCACTCCTGCTTGGACACCGGCACAACAACATCCACATACGTCATCCACGTACTCGTCACATGACTTCATCAAACCTTCTGCCCGTCTCAACTTCCACCACATGGACTTCACAACAAGAGCCACTTAAGACAGCACTACTCAATACAAGGTCACTCACCAATAAAAGCCTGCTCCTCTGTGAATTCATTGTTTACAATAAACTGGATATATTCTGTCTCACTGAAACCTGGCACAAACCCAGGGACTACATTGCATTAAATCAGACCACCCCACCTGGATACTCTTACATTGACAACCCCCGTCTTGGAGCGATGAGGAAGTGGTATCGCAGTCATCCACCGCAGCGACATCTCCCTCCCAGATGTATCCTCATTTGAACACATGGCTTTTAGACTTCCTGGTTCCCACTCACTCACTGCTGCAGTAACCGCCCTCCCAAAAACTGCCCATAATTTCTTTCTGACTTAAATTATTTTGTAACACAGCTATCCTCCATTTCTCTGTCCATTCTTCTCCTTGGTGACTTCAACATTCATATTGACTCCCCTACAGCTAAATTCACATCTGACTTTTTGGACATTTTAAAGTGCCCCAAACATGTCACTTTTCTTACGTTTTGCTTTTATTTCTACTGTTGATTGCCCCATTGGACTTCAAGATTATTGTTTTTGTATGAAACAAATTTACTATACTTTTAAAGGGTACTTGTAGTCAATCTATTGCAAGCTCTATCAACATATTTCATAATATTACTAGAGGTTTAGTGAGGTTATTCTCCCTATTAGGCCTTGTACAGCAGCCAGTAATTGGAAAAAAAACACAGTCATCAAGCAGACTGGCCCCAAGTCATAGACAGGTGACAAAAATATACCTTCACCTGCATGTTTTAGGACAATATCATGCATTTTCACCATCATTTCCCCAGTGTTGTCAAAAGTAGAACTCGCTTCTCCGACACGCTTTAAACTTTGTGTGTTCACACACAGAGCTAAATGAAGCAGACTATTTAAAACCACTCTAGGGTACACACACACACGTATTTGGAACCTACGACTAAAACCTGAATCACACTGAAGCTAAATATCTCTGTTGATTCTCACCTTTGAATGTTCTGAAAACATATAAGTGAGAAAGTGACCAAGTAGAATATCAGCATGTGATCATTTGATCCATAAAACGCATTTCATGATGACATTTTAGAGATTTTCGTAGACCTTCCATTGTGCTACTGACAAACCTTCTGGTTAACTTCAAAACAAGAGCCCTCTTTACGAAAGTGTTAAACCACTGGAGGACCAGAAGAGATGCTTATATTTTGAAAAGGTGATTTTTGACTTTTACCTTGAAGCTGGTCCCGGGACGATTTTATGTTTTGCTCGCAATGCATTATGAGGCGGTTGAATATGACAAGTGTATCCACCGTGCATACTTAAAAAATGTCCCCATATGGTGTACATCTGGGTATTTCTTGTGTACTCAATCTTTTCATACAATCTAATGTGAATACACTACATTCTAATGTTGTAGTCAAGCTTTGCTTAAGTAGTACATTTGTATCACATTTCCAACACAGCCATAGTCTTGTTGGTTGAGTCGGATGAAGAAACCTAATACCAGAAATATTGCTGCATTATCTTACAACCAAACCCAGTCCAGTTCTCATGCTTCGTTGCACTTTTTTTGTGTTTATTTTGTTTGTAAGTGGAGAATCAATAACCGTTGGTCAAACTCAACACAAACTGCTCTCATGCTGGCTAATATTCCCAAGTGAACGACACAGGTAAAGTGTTACTTAGCCTGTCACTGGTCATAATGTTGTGGGTGATGGTTGTTTCTGTAGATGAACTGATCACAGGCACCACCTGAGTAGGCTGGTTATTATTAACGTGCTATTGTAATTGGAAATGAGAGGGTGCTCTGCAGAGGCTAATTGACTGCTCGCTCTCACTTCCTAACATGCTTGTCATTCACATTGAGACCTAATACAGCGTGCGTGTGTGTGCGCGTGCGTCATGACGTTTTCTGAGGCTAATGCACCTACAGGGAACCTTCAGCATATCAGCAATTCGTCGCCTGTTTAGTCCAAATGTGTTTCCTGTATGAAGTTGTCGTCGTCAGTATCACAATCATTTTCTAGACCACATCATAACCTCCAAAAAGCTTTTTTGTAATCAACATTTGGCTCTCAACGTTGTTCAAATGTTAAATGTCAAAAATAGCTTTTGAAAACACACACATATCTTTTTTAAAACCTAAATCAATTTATTTTTCCGTGCAACATGCATTTCACAGCAGGCCTTTCAAAAGATAATAATAATAATAATAATAATAATAATCCAGAGGATGAAAAGAGAGAGAGAAAATTCAAAAGCAAACGTCTCGATGTCTCTCCCTAAACAGCTCCACTTCCTCCACCTGCCTCTGCCAATCTACCAGAGGCCACGCCTCTTCTTTAGTGCGCACACGTAGTGAACATAACAAGGTTGCATCAGGTTGCATTGATATACAGTAGGTTTTTGGGTCATCGTTATTTTTTTGGTGATGGACATTACTGAGGTAAGAGCCCAGCGCTCCTCTATGCTGCTCAGAGTGATACCTGTTTGCTGTTGTGACACGCGAGCACAGTTTACGCACGCGCATTCACTTTGATTGACAGTCTCCGCTACAGGAAGTCGAAGCCTATTGGCTGGGTGTTCGCAGCGCGATTTCCAATTTGTATAGGGATCCAGAAGTTCACAATGTCGTAGTGAGTGCTTTTATTTTTTAAAAAATAAGATATATCAATGTGTTATTTTATTAATAAATACATAGTTAAATTAAACGTTGATATATCTAAACCTTTCAAAATAAATAGAATACATCAAGTTTTATTTTCTAAAGTAGCATATATTGATGATGTCGTGTATTTCCTGTGTGTGTGTTTTACGACGAAGTTTTATTTGATGCCATTTAGTCGAATGACTTTTCTTTTAGAGCCTAAGCCTGTTTCATTTGACGGAAGTTTTGCTGAGTCATGAGTCAGTTTGATTTGGTTTGACAAATGACAGAGTGAGGTATCAGATATCAGCAAAATCTCAAGTGACACGGCCTCACTTGTCAAGCCTCAGGCTTCAAAATAAAAGTCGTCAGACAAAACAGCCTCAAATTAAACCACCTCAGACCGTAGAACAGGAAACCGGAAATACACGTCATCAGTATGTGCTGCTTTGGTTATTTTCTATTTATTTTTATAGGTTACGATGTATCAAAGTTTCATTACGCTGATATATCTTAACTTTTTTTTTAATGAAAAGGAAAAAACTGCTTTTCAACTTACTTTGTCATGTGTACTTACGTTTCCTTCAAAATAAAATGCCATGTCGTGTTTTATAACCTGAAGCTGTCAAGTCAGACTTTTGATTTGAAGCCTGACGGCGTTTGGTGTGATAAACGACGGAGGTTTTCCTGGTACCTGATATCTCACTCTGAGACCTGAGGATGTCCTAAAATGTGCACCACAGTCGTGAGTATTCTCCAAAAGGATTCACCTCCGTTCACCTCCGTTCACCATGTCACCCGATTGGCAGCAGCTCCTCATGAATCGCCCCTAATGAGACGCCCTCTGCAGAGCTCAGCCCTCATCCTGCTCCCGGCATCTTGCTCTTCACTCCATTGATAATCCTGTCATAGGTTTACCCTACAGAGTTTCTCTGCCGTTGTATCTCACAGTTAATTAAACGTATTATTGTCTTTCAAAATGGTTTGTCTTCATCCTTGGAGCATGTGCTCCAATAAGAGTCATGCTGTTGGAGTAATTAGGTCTAATGCCTTCTCCTCACCTGGAGGTGTGAGGCTTTAATCAGCACATCCACCTGTTGAGACGTGCACGCTTCTCTTTATACGCCCGTCAGCTATCACTATGGCAGTTCGTGGCTCAGCTATATTTGGCAGCAAAATGTTCTCTTTGATTCTTTCCTTCAGCTGCAAAAAGATGTCAGAAAATAAGTGTGTCAGTGTTTAACTTCTTAGGTACAGTTTACATTCCACTACAGCTAAATGTTGTTTCTTCACAATTTATTTGTCTATGACATGGGTTCTAAAAGTCAGCACCTAATTTGGGGTTGTGAGACAATTGGAACCCATTTTTTCTTATTCTTACCCTTTTTCTGCAACTACACCAAACTTGCCATATTTTAACATATTGTCATCACTTTTTCTCATCATATTTTTGCTTTTTTAATGCATTTTTTCTACATTACTCCCATTTTTTCATTTTTAAGCCCTTTTCACCACTTTTCCCAACAAATGTTGCATATGTTGACCCATTATTGTCACTTTTTACCTCTTTTACTAATAATAATAATAATAATAATACATGTTTTATATAGCGCTTTTGAAGGAACTCAATGACACTTTACAAAGTAAAACAGACAAATAAAGATGGGAGTACTATTGTAGGTTGTAGGCGAGTTGAAGCAGGTGAGTGTAGAGCACTTTCTAATGTGGATGGGGAGTGTGTTCCAGAGGGTTGTGGCAGCGATGGCGAAGGCTCGGTCCCCCTGTGTTCGATGCTTTGTTTTGGTGATGGGTTTGAGGAGGTTTAAGTCGGCAGAGTGGAGGCGATGGGAGGGTCCTTCCTTCCTGGATAACAGTGGATATTATTCAGATAAAGAAATAAATGTGGTTATCACAGAGTCATAGAACAATGGACCATCATTTTGCTGACTTTATGGATGGACCCCAAAAATCTCTCCCCTTTATTCCCCCTTATAGATGGCCCTGTCTCCACTTGACTGTTCTTAATTGTTTATGTATGTGTTCAACCACCTTCAGTGGGGGCACCCGGTCTCTGGCTGAAAAGGTTGAGAACCACTGCTTTTTAGTGCAGACCAGGACTAATGTGCTATTATTCAGCTTTGTTAATGTGATAATAAGGAAAAGCACTTGGAGCTGTTGCTGATTAATTCGTCGTGTACATTGACTGCAAACATTTAGCGTGAGCTCACTGATTTCTCAGGTATTTAAGATATAAAAATATTGGGGTTTTTTTTGCAAGAATTAAGTTGAACAAATTGGTCAAGATTTGAGATTTTTTTGGATGTTGGGCTTTGAAAGGGTTGTAGAGTGCTTGTTTTTGTCTGTCAAATGCATTTAACAGAAAACTGATGTCTCGATCTCGGCTTGTCTTGGTCTTTACTGTCTTGACTCTCAAAAGTCTTGGTCAAGTCTTGGGCCGTGTTTGAAATGTCATATTAACATACTACTCATACTAAGTTTAACCTCAAAATTAGGATAGAGTGCGTTCACATTAGATAGTATGAAAAGAGAAATACTGCGAGAACTACCCAGATGTATGCTGTATGGGGACATTTTTTAAGTGTGCACAATGGATACACTAGTCATACTCAACCAACCCATGATGCATTGCGAGCGGAATGTAAAATAGTCCTGGGACCGGCTTCAAGCTAAAATTCAAACATCCCCTTTTTCAAAACAAAAGCCTTTCTTCTATGTCTTCCATTAGTTTTTTAACTCTATTGTAAATAGGGCTCTTGTTTTGAAGTTAACCGGAATTTTTGTCAGTAGCACACTGGAGGTTCTCCGAAAATCTCTGAAATGTGGGAATGAAATATGTTTACGTGAGTTTTAGCATGACCACATGATGATATTCTACTTTGTCACTTTCTCACTTAAATTTTTTTCAGGTTTTTCAAAGGTGGAGAATCAACAGAGATATTTAGCCTCAGTGTGATTCAGGTTTTAGTCGTTGTAGGTTCCAAATGTATCTTTGGAGACTTGGAAGTATACTTCATTTTGATTGCTCATCCTCCTAATCATACATAGTCTATAGTAGACAGTATATATTCATTGAGTTTGTAGTCTATAGTACGTTAGTTTGACATTTCCAACACAGCCATAGTGTTGGACAATGTGCTCTTGAACACTATCAGTTAGTATTGTTCAGATGGTTACAAGTTTAATATTAGGTGGATACAAAAAATGTGCCTGTCATTCTCACTCCAATGCTACCCCAGAAGATGTCTCGTTACACATTAAGAGTGTTTCATAACTTTTATTCCCTCTTTCTCCAACCAAACAAATGGTAAGTGCAGAACTGGGACAAAGAGCAAGAAAGCTGCTGGTACTTGTGTTGAAGTGCTTGTGCAGCTGTCACTCTGCACCACCGTGTCGTTTCCCTCTCCATGTCTTCAGTGCAACCAGAGCCAACCCTTGTTTTCAAAGCACTCCAAACATAAGAGCGTGCTTGTTTTGACTCGGAGCGAGGGGCACCTCTGCACGCTGTGAGATGGAAAACGATTTTTGCTGTCAATCGAAGCACTGAGGAGCATTTGGGGAGAAATAAATAAATAAATTAGCACGCCAATAACTCACTGTTTGTCAGAAAAGACTGAAGATGGACACCTGTCTCATACTGGGTTGCTGTTTGTCACTCAAACGATTCTTGCTGAGATCAGTGGGTTTTTTTTCTCAGATCCTTGGGAAAACTAAGATGTTCCCAATGAAAGCGTTAAATCTCTGCTCAGAGATGTGCTTTAAAGCAGTATTACACAAATTTCAAATTCGGAAATAATTATTCAGAATTAAATTATTCAGAATTAAAGTATACTGCTTCATGTTTACATGGAAGTAGTCATTCCGAATTGAGGTTTACAAGGAAACAAGTTTATTTGCTTTTATCCAATTCTGCTTCAGGTCTGGGGGTTGGGAAGGGTTCTGATTGGACAGGGGGCGAACGGGACATATTAACGTCTACCGAAAAAAAACACAAAACCGACCCTTTGTGTTCAGGTCCAACATTGAAGACCACATAAGTACTATTTTCACTTTTATTTTGGTTGTAGTTTTGAAGCAGCGGCTTGACAATGACATACTGTTTCACATTTGTCAGCTGATCAGGGAGGTAGAGTAGTGGAGAAGAGAGGCAGACGACTGTACTTTGGCCAATAGAAGCCAGCGGTTACTGCAACAGCTGCTCTGTTTTCATCTGCAGGATTTGAAGTGGAAGGAGAATGTCCCCCTATGAAGCCTGTTTTGTTTGCTGATGTCCGTGTGGTAAATGTTAAATGGACTTGACTTATACAGTGCTTGACTTATATAGTGCTTTATAACCACAGATAGTCAGCTCATTCACCCATTCACACACCAATGGAACTGAGCTGTCATGCAAGGCAATACTCACATCTCAATATTTTTTCTCTAAATGCCAATATACGATATAAATCTCGATTCATTCATTTTATTCAAATGAAGTTTGACCAGAAAGTCAATTCAGAGTTAAATTTGCTGAGGCAAAATGCCACACAGGCTCATTTATTAACAAATAGTTGCATATGTGCCACTTTTCTCCAATAAGGGACAGCACGTGTGAGGGAGTTCTGTAGTGTGGCTTATTTAGTGGAAGATCTTGGTTAGGACACAATTAGCAATCCATTTAATTGTGTTTTTCATGCTGTTCTGAGAAATATCAAAAGCACGGACCCCTAAAACAAGTATTTTATACAAAATAAGCTATATATATATATATATATATATTGATATAGGCGATATTGTAATTTTCTATATCACCAATATGAATCTCGATATATCGCCCAGCCCTAATGCACAGCTCAATAAACGGGAGGTCCTCAGATAGTCTTCCAGTTGAATACATACAGACTACACGAAATAAGCAAACACAGACATTAAAGCAGAACTAAGTAACTTGTACTTCGCGCTCTCCCTAAAGATCCCTTTTGGTTATGTCACTGTCTTAAAAACTCCACACCCGCCTCCTGTGAACAGTATAAGAAAGAGAGACAACTAAATGATGATGTGGGAGTAATACGGAAGGGAGTGTGGAAATATGTGTGATGTGTTTGTTTGTGTGCTGACAAAGCGCCTCTGAAAATGGATGGATAGATGGATGGATATTTGTGTGTGTGCTGCCTGATGGAGCTCTGGATTGTGTGCGTGCGTGTGCGCGTGCGCGCCTGTTGCTGCGAGGACAGTGTGTGTGATTGCTGTGTGTTGCTGCTGAGCTGTCACTGCATGGAGTTGCTCCGTTCCTCAAACAAAGGTCTTCTCTGCATTTTATTTTTGTTGATATGTTTGAGAAAAGTGAATTTGTAGACATTCGTGTGCAGCCACGGGGCTGGTCATAATCTAGCATTAGTTTGTATTGGGCTGTCGTGAAACAGTACGCCTTGCCACCGGGTCGGAGGCAGGAAAGTTGCAAGTGCGGTTTTCTGGGCAGAGACTGCAAGGAGAGATGAGAGACCCCCCAATCACCCCATAAACACTTCACCCTCACAGGGACTATGGGAATGATTTATTAAGGTGAAAAAGTTACTACGTTCTGCTTTAAAGTATGCATCTTTGTCCTAGACACCAATATGTTCTTTTTGTTCCTCCACCTTCTCCTTTATCTCACTGTAGTGATGTGTAACCACCGTATAACCGTCCAACTCATCAGCCAAGTGTGTTACAAAAGCATCACATTGTACACGATTCTTAGTTAAGTAAGACGTCTCTGTTTGAAGTGTGGTGCTAGTACATTATAGATCGGACTCACCCCTGTGACCTCTGTACTTCTGTTGTTATGGAAACCACTGAGAACAGAGTCCATCGGGTTTAACGAAGACACATGGAAGCAATCATCACTTCAGCAAAACTCTTCCAAGCAAAAGAGATTCTCTTTATTCAGTTGTGACTGAGTTCCTGACTGATGAACACATGGTGATTACATCAGAACTCAGGACGTATATAGGATTCCTGCTGTGGTTTTTGTTTGGGCTTGCATGTTTAAGGACAATATCACACATTTACACATTATTTTTCAAAAGTATGAGAAATGAATGAATACGTCGCACAGGTTGACACAAGGTTTTTTTTCTGTTTTTGTTGATACATTGTGTGTTTTTGGAGTCGTCAGTGTTTATTTTTGTCATAGTTTTTGTATTTTTCTCTAGTCGTTGTGTTTTTTGTGTCCTTTTGTGTTTTTTGTGATAGTTTTATGTGTTTTTGTTGTGTTTTTGTGTATTTTATTGACCATTCTCAGTATTGTTGACTTATTGAATTTTGTTGTCATTTTGTGTTTTTACAACATTTTCTGTACTTCTGTTGAGATTTGGTTGTCATTTTGTGTGATTTTTAGCATGTATTTGAGTGTATTGTTGTCATTTTTATAATATTGTGGTCTTTTTTGGGTTTTTTCTTTCATTTTCTGTATTTTTGTTGACATGATTTTTGAAGTCTTTTTGTGTATATTTTCATAATTTGTAGTTTTTGAAGTCTGTGTTTATTTTTGTCGTCATTTTTGTGTTTTTATGTTGTTTTTTGTATTTTCCCTCATATTTTGTTGTCATTTTGTGTTGTTAGTGACCTTTTGTGTTTTGTGTGTGTTTTTGTTATCTTTTTGCGTATTTTATTTATCATTTACTGTATTGTTGTTGTTGACATATTGAATTTGTAGGTTCTTTTTGTGGGAATAATTTGCCATTTTCTATGTTTTTCTGTCATTTTCTGTACTTTTGTTGACATTTGGTTATCATTTTGTGTGATTTTTCTATTTGAGTTTAGTGTTGTTGTTTTGTATGATATTGTGGCCATTTTTAGTTTTTGGAGTAACTTTGTTCTATTTGTAGTCTTTATTTACCTTTCTGTTATTTATATAAGACAACTTTCTGAAGATAACAAGGAACTTCGAAAGAAGATGAACTTTTCTTTTGAACTGGAGGAACGCAAACAACGGCTGGGAATGAAATCTGCAGGGAAGAAGGACGACACGAACAACGATGGAGAGGAGGAGGAATAAAACAAGACAACACTGACTACAGATGAGAATAAATCCTACATAAAAAAGGACAAAAAAAAAAAAAAATGTTGTAATTGTGCTCAGAAGAACCTAAGACTGTTTGACCAGAGAGACAAGCTTTGATGTAAATTTTCTGTGTTCAAAACGGGACGGGACCTAGATAAGCAAACTGCTTCTCTCGTCTCCTTTTTCGGCATGTACACAACAAAACAAAAAAAAAAGAATAACAAAACATCTGTGAATGCAACCATGTCGGAAATAAACTGAATAAATAAATAAATAAAAAATAACAAAAAAATAAATATATTTTTGTTATTTTTTGTGTTTTAAAGTTAACCCAATCTCCTCCAAAATCTCGGGGTACGTGGTCACTAGGCTGCGTGAGATTTTGTATAAAATGAAATTGAAAAAGCTACATGATATGGAATAAACTCCACGGGATTTTCAGTTTTCTGTCTCGTGTCTGTTCACTCGTCCAGCTTTGACACTTCTCCCATTGAATCAATGCTGTGTTTTGATCAGCAACGGTAACCTTAAAGTAAACATTATGTTGACATTTGATTCTGTTTCTGCTTGTAATTATTATCATCTGCGGCATTCGGCTGTTAAATCCTTTTCATCTGCTTTGAATGACTGATTTCGACCTCCCTCTCACTTGTGTGCGCCTGCACAAAGATCCACACAGATTATGGAATGAATGTCAGTATTTAATGACACGGCAATGTCTACAGACCTCCTTGTGCTTATGTCAAGGACATACTTCTTTTCACTCACCATATTCTAGAGCACATGTGTCAAACTCAAGGCCCGCGGGTCAAATCCGGCCCTTTGGAACATCCATTTCGGCCCACATGAGAAAGTAAAAATGACAAAGAAAACATGAATCATTGCGTAAATAAAAATCAACAATATTTGCAGGAGCTCATAGTTTTCCCGGTGCTTATATTACATGATTGCAGTCATTTTTAATGGTAAACAGTTGAAAAAACTCAATTATTACAAAATGCTTACATTTTCTTCAAATTATGACATGTAATTTCCCTTAATTAAATAGAAATTGGTCACAAAATTTAGGAAATATAAAGTGAAGATCCTGTTGGGACTGATATTCGTCACTTAACTGTTTCTTACATATTTTGTATTTTATATATACGTAGAAGTGCAAACTAGGACACAATAATGTTGAAATTACTCATTTTCCTGCATAAAATCTGTGGCTCAATTGAGCTCAAACTGCTCTGCATTTGGCCCCTGAACTAAATGAGTTTGACACCCCTGGTCTAGAGTTAAAACAAGTGCTCTAGTTTGCACCTCCACATACAATTAATATATAAAGTATGTAAGGCACTGACAATATCTAAGCAATAAGTGACATATTTAAGTCCCTGCAGGATTTATACTTCATTCCCTTGATTTTTGTTACCAATTTTTTATTCAATTTGATGACATTTTGTTGAATAAATTGAGGAAATGATGCAGGATTTGGCAAAAATTGAGAATTCATTCAACAATTTCTTTTTATAAATGACTGCACTCATGTGATATAAGCATGGGAAAACTGTGATACCTGCAAATATTGTGGAGTTTCATTAAATGTTGGGACTTGGATATGTACAACTGAATTATTGGGTAACTTACACAATTATACTTTTCTCTGTCATTTTTACTTTCTTCTGCGGGCCGAATTTGATGCTCTAAAGGGCCGGATTTGGCCCTTGGGCCTTGATTTTGACACGTGCTGTAGAGCATTCGACAAAATGTATCCTTTGTGTGAAAATGTCCCATATACAACAATATTACTGTGCGGAACGAGACAGTACACCCAGATCTCAAGAGATCGATGTGACTGAAGCTGTTTTGCAAGATTTTGTGGTTTGAGATTTTACGTGAGGTTTGTTGTGTTAAACAAACAAATCATCTTACAGGGACAAATATGGTAAAACTGTGTTATTTTACAAATACATGGTGGTAATCCCATGTCTTATAGCTATTTCCCATAATTCCGTGAGTTCTCTCCAATTATTTGTGATGTAGGGCTTAAACTTGTAAATAATCACATTTTTTGGGGAAAAGTAACTTTGGTGCAGCTGCCTGTCTCGATTGCTACAGTAGTGTTTGTTTCTGCAAATACAGGCTTTGGCATGTGATGGATGCTTGTAATGTCCATCAATGGTTTCTCTTCATACACACTCTGACTGCTAGTACCTCACCTCCTGGAGATGGATGACAGGGATCAGGCTGTGACTTTGTGCTACATCATTTGCCGGACCTGGAATTGCTTTTTGCCCATGGCCTGTGGTGACAGCACCTGTCGAAACCATTCAAGGTCCAGCCTAGTGATGTAGGAGTAGTGATGACATGTCAGTGAGCTCGCTACCAATGGAAAACCAAGCTTAGAGCATTGTTTGTATGATTTAAAAAAAAAAAACTATGGCCCAAATAATAATATAGTTTTCGGATAACAGTAGATATTATTCAAATTATTAAATAAATAAATGTGGTTATCACAGGTTCATAAAACAATGGACCATCATTTTGCTGACTTTATGGATGGACCCCAAAAAGCTCTCCCCCTTTATTCCCCCTTATAGATGGCCTTTATTTTGAGCGTTGCGGGCTGAGAAGTTTGAGAAACACCACGCTGTCTTTATCTGGTAATATAGCAGCTTTAAAGTAGACGTAACCCATCTGTAATAAACCTAAAAATAAAAAAACAACAGAAGAACAACTCGGATTAAGATGTTTTTCAACATAGCTAGAAATGAATGTGAATAAAATCATGTATTTGTCAGTTTGTGAAGGTTTTTCCCTCCATGGAGGATTATGATGTAATATGATCATAAGTACAAAGTATTTGCTTTACTGTCCTTGAGTTCAGTGAGTCACTGACCACCAACGTGTTTCCTCCTGATAAATGACTCTAATCAATTCACTAATTGATTAATCAGCCAGCTGCTTCAACACTAATGTATGTAAATGGAACCGGAGTATTGGCCCGTGTCAGCAGGATGCTGTTGGATGATGTGTGTGCACGGTAGGAATGAAGGCAGCATCTGGGTCAGGACTGCGGCTCCTCAGGCTGTGCTTTCCCATACCAAACGCCTTCTGCTCAGTTGTGCATATTATTAGCAGACGTGCTGGAAATCATCAACTGCTGCCTACCCAGGGCCAGTGTTACGTGCTGATGTTTACGTCACCACACAGGAACTGGGATGCTTCTCGTGTCCAATTTTACACAAACTTCCAATCAGACAGACTCCCAATCCATAGAGTAGATCAGGGGTGTCAAACTTATTTTAGTTCAGGGACCAAATACAGACCTCTTTGATCTCAAGTGGGCCGCAGATTTTAAGTGGAGGAAAGGAACAACTTTAACAGTATTGTGCCATAGTTTTCAATATCAGTTCAATTCACTTAAAAAAAAAAAAATTGACTTTGTAACCAATTTTTGTGTAATTTTTGAGTGAGAAATTGCAAGATTTGTGGAAAAATTTTAATTGTTTTCCACAATTTGCAATTTAAAATGACTGCATTCATGTGATATAAACAAAGGAAAAATTCAAGCCCCTAAATATATTGTGGAATATGTGAATCTGAGAAACTGTAGCTACATCTGGATTTTTTAGTAATTTACACAATAATTCATGAGTTAGATATTTGGTGCTTCATACAAGTCTCTCGGAACTAGGATCCACACCAACCTCCAGGACTCTATAAAATGAAAAATTTTAAGACAAACTTAACCTTTTGCATCTTAAAACTGCTCCATTAGGAAAAACAGTTCAGGACTAAAACAGCGATCCGAGGGTCACATGATCAACATTTATGTCAACATTTAGAAGAATGACCAATCTGAGCATTAATACAAGATTAAAAACACACATTGTGTGTTTTTAAATAAATTCTCGTCAATACTATTATTTACCACGTTATGAGTCACTTTGTTTATTTTTTTGTGTATTTTTCTATAATTTTAACTGTCATTCTGTGTATTTTAGCTTTGTGTTTATAGTCATTTTATGCATTTTGCTGTCTTTTGGTATATGTTTTTTTGTCTTTCTGTGTATTTTTGGTATTGTTTATTTTTTTTGTGTGTATTTTTTTTGTCCTGTTGTGTATTTTTCTGTATTTTTTCTGTTTTTTAGAGTCATTATGTGTACGTTTGCTTTTTACATTTTAAAATACTTTATATTTTGATGATATTCTTGTATTACATCTTAACACGTGTGAAATAAAAAAATTCTGTCCAAGGTGGGGTCAAACATTTAACATAATAAGACAGATCCTAGTTTTCCTAAGTGGGGTACGGGTACCCCCGAGGGTATGCGATTTGTCATGGGGGGTGCATGAATTAAAAAATAAAAACTGTAAACTAGAATATTAATAGACCAGCAGTCAGGTGCCTCCATGCATTGCCACAAATTACACATTATCTGATGTAAGACCCATGTTTACTGCTTGATTTTGTATTTTATTATTTATTATTATATATAATATTATTCCTTCACAGGATAGGTACAATTCAGAGACAAATTTTACTATAGGGCTACATTGTATGTGACATTATATCAGTGCTTCCCAACTTTTTTTGGGTCGTGGCCCCATTTTAATATCAATAATTTTTGGCGTCTCCACAGAATTTTTCTTTCTCTTTTTAGAGTTTTCTGCATTTAATTTTAACTAAATTTATATTTGAGAAAGTGAAAGTGTAGAATATAATTACTTAAGATTGTTTTGTATGTGGTGTTAATAATAATATATAAAAACATATATAAATTACTAGACATTTCAGGGGACCCCAAGGTTGAAACACTGCTATTACATTCTGTTTTTTTAAGTGTGCAGCGACACTGGGGTACATGGCTTCAGGTTAAATGTCTCGAGGGGTACAGGACTGTAAAAAGTTTGGGAACCACTGCCTTAGAGCCAGCCTTCACTAATGGCACGTTTCCACTAGCGGTATCGGCTCAGCTCTACTCTCTTTTTGTGCGTTTCCACTGGGAAAAAGTACCTCCTCCGTGGTACCTGGTGCTGCTTTTTTTAGTACCTCATTTGTTGAGGTTCAGCCCTGGTCTAAAAATGTGACGTAGGTTCGAAGCAGACACTGATTGGGTCTGAGAATCATCACAGCGTGGAGTCATCAACTCACACACAGAGAGGAACCATTTGGCCACCATTGATTTTTGTTGGTGATCTTGTGAAGATGGCAGCAAAAAGGTGTAATCTGTGGAGTCTGGCAGTTTCACGTGTCAGGTTGGTGCTCAATGGAAACGCTCCGGAAAAACATTATCGGGTCCCAAAAGCGAGGAATGAGGAGCCATGGAGAGCCAATACCGCCAATAAGTGGAATTATGGCTAATGTTAGCCAGGAATGATAAATCAGAAGTGTGCACCAGGATCATATATTAACATTGATGCCATTATGTGTCACTGCTCAGTATTCCCACCCCTCTCCTTCCAGTTCTCTGACTTGATCTAAGGATGATTGATGTTTTTCTCTCTGATCCCACATTATCAATGATGCCTTTGGTGTTCCTGTTCTCACTCTTCAATGTAAGGATGACTCTCTATCATGCAGATTCATGGGGGGAGAAAAAAAATAATTGGTCTATTCTTTGATCTTTTGTTTGTCATTCCACCTCTTTGAAAGCTACCATTTGTTCACGAGTGTTTTGTCTGTGAGGAGAATAGACAGAGGCTTGAATGGACAGGGATGGCAAACAGCAGAAGGGTTGGATTATGTGGTATGCAGACAATGGATTTAGGTGGAAGTGCTTTGTCTGATCTGTACACACACAGTCATACTCATTTGTTTCCACGTTTCCTGAAATGTATCTCCGTTCCTTATCCTTTACTATTCTTGGCGTCGGGTTTAGCCTCAATGTCGGCGTGTAGAATTGCATTTTTCATTTGTGAAAGCACGGGTTAGAAAGTGCCAAAGTGTTTTTGTTCAAAACCTGTTTTTCTTTTGTGCATCAACGGTGTTCCTAAAGGAACAGCTGTGCTCATTGTCACATTGATAGAAAGCTGGGATCTCTGTGACTTATCAAAAACTGTTGAGCGCTATCGATCCGCCCAATCTTTACTGGTTTCTTCTACTGCACGGTCACAGTTGTCTCAGTGCCCAGTTTGGTGCAGACTTGTGGAATGTAGAGTGGGGAAACTCCACCGTAGAGATGCCAGGGAGTGAATTAGTAGCTCCTCTGTTAATGGATGTGCCATTTTCACACACATTGTGATGCACTACAGTCTTTCTTAAAAGTTAAAAAATCCTCCAAAAGTTGAGTAACTTTTGTTGTGTTTTTTTTTTCAATTGGTTTGCGTGTGGAATCCACACATGCACACGCACACACGCCAATGTGGAGATGTGACAGTCTATGGGTTAGTTTATCTCGGTGTTGCTGGTGTTAATGGAGCGTCTGAGGAAATGTGTCACATGATTAACAGTGTTTATTACAGGGGTTCTCAACCTTGGGGTCAAGACCCCATTTTGGGTCACAACTCAAGACACTGGGAGGGCGTCGCCAGATGCCTTCAAGAAACTAGGAATATTTTCTAATTGATTTGAGCCCATTTATGCTTATTTTTACACTTTTTTCTGCAACTACACCAAACTTGCCATATTTTAACCTATTTTCATCACTTTTTCTTGCCATTATTGCTCTTTTTATTACATTTTTGCTACATTACTCCCATTTGTGCCACTTCTCCATGAAATATTGATGTCTTTTCCATTTTCAAGACATTTTTGGCACTTATAAACCCTTTCCACCACGCTTATGTTGACCCATTCTTGTCACTTTGAACCTCTTTTCACTGTATTTCATGCCTGTTTTTTGCAAATTTAACCACATTCACGGTTTGTCATTATTCATTATTATGCCCAATATTTGCCAGTTTAAAATAATTGTTCCTACTTTTTAAATTAAATTATGCCACCTCCCCACCCCCCCCAATTTCTGCCACTTTTAAGCCAATATTGACACTTTGAGCCTTTTTTAATCACTTCTTCTGTCTGTTTTTGGCCACTCTAATTTGCAACTTTTAACAAATTCCTGTGGTTCATCACTTTTTTTTCTTTTCATTTTGCTGACTTTTTGAAAAGGTTGAGAACCACTGTATTAAATGACGTATTCACAATTAATATTGCGTTCACTTGCCCAGCTCTAAATTTTACTTAATGTCAAATACATCTGCATCTCATCTCTAGTTCACCTCAAAGAAAAAGGAAGTGCATTTGGAGATGTAGCATTTTGTTGTTTTTCTTAACATTGTACAGAATATTACACTCAACTCTTTAAAGTATTTTAAACCTCATAGTATTTACATATTTTATACAGTAAGAGAAATGTCAATTTCAAAGTCCTTTTCTTCTTGTGTAGACCATAAAAGTCTGAGCAGGTCCATCAAAAACAGATATTTAACTTTATAAGTCATTCCTGAATCACTGGAATAGGAGAGGTTTATGATGTGGAAGTAATGGATAGTGTTATAGACTCAAACCATCTTATTTCTGTATCTTTCTGGACAGGAATAATGTACTACAAACTCAACACCTGACAGAAAAATGTGGAAATGATTTCTGCTAACCTAGATTGGAAAACTACATTACAGGTTATTGGAAGTGGAAGAAGGAAACACAATGCATTTCATATATAAGTTTGGACCTGATCCAATTTTCTTGATTAGACCTTGTATGAACGTTTTTCTTTGATCTTCTCAAACCTATATGAACATGACACGTTGTGAGACTCTTTTTGATTACAGCGACTGACCATATCTCCGTTTTCTCAGAAAATGAATTCTGAGATCCCACTTCTGTAGCATATGGGATTTCCACTGGATGCGTAACTGCTCCGTCAATCCCCACCGCCTCACTCTGTGATGCCTATCTATTGCGGCAAAGACTCAGTAGATCTCGCTAATTCACGCGTAATTGCACTATATATGTTGTAGTCAATACAAAGAGAAGCACAAAGTCATACAAACAGTTCATTGTGTCCTTGGAGAGCAGCAGAAGGAAATCCACTCAGTCTTGACCTGTAGATCTCCAGCTTTTGTGGAGATTATTGTGATTCAACCATGGATAAGGTCAATATATACAATCCACTGCTGACCCATCTAGGGTGTACCCCCGCCTAGCACCTGAAGAAAGCTGGAGATGGGCACCAGCAGAACCCAGCTAGCCTGAAATCCATCCTAATCTTATTGTATTATATTCAATGTTTAATACAGGTGATTTGTCTGGAAGCGCTCACCAAATGTTTGAGTTCAGGAGGCTGAGCAGGGCGGGACAATCACGCAAAGTAACCAATCAAACAAAGAGCTGACGTGACGACCCTGGCGCATAGCCAGCAGAGGAAAATAACTTGTAGTGTGGTACAAACTTACAGTTTTAAAGCCTCTTCTTGTTGTGGTTTCAACAATATATCCAGGTCTTTTAAAACAGAGCAGAGCACATGCGCCATGTTTGTTTTGATACTGCTTTAAGCAGGAGATATGACGTTTTTTCTGCACAGCTCTGATTGGCTTGATGCTTTTCTAACCCAACTGAGCAGAAACAGCGGCATTACCATACCCACTTTCTTACAAAAAGTAAGGAAGTGGGTGTGGCTTATCAGGCTAGACCCCAGCTACCCTGGAAAGGAGCAAGCGGGTCAGAAAATGGATGGAAATACGATCTGCCTAGAATCCTGCGGCATCCGGCAGAAATAGAAGGTCTGCGTATCTGTTGCGGAGGGCTGACAGAGTCGTTACGCAGTTGTGACAGACCGCATACAAAATCTGTGGAAATTGACTGACTATAATCGAAACGTATCAGCTCCGTTGCTGATACGCAGCATTTACGCATCCGGTGGAAATTGGGGGTAAGTTACAGTATATTTTGGCCAAGAGCAATAATAAAACACCAGACAAAAAAGGAGAAGGATTGTGAAAGCTTTTGAAAAAACGCAGATAAAACTCATAACCCTTTCTGCTTGGGTCAGCTTCTCGCTAACTCTCAATGACTTGACCTCCCTGTAGCAGGTACGAGTCTCAAAGGACGCACTGCACTTTTATTTTATCAAGATTTAGTTTCAGCTTTCAGTAAATGCCTTCTTTTACAGAATGGATTTGAAAGGACACTTTCAAGGATATGTCTCTTGAGGAAAACAACAATGTTTGATGCTTTTTTTTTTTTTTGCATTCACCGTTACACGCTCTTTGTAGGAGGAAAGGACGCCTCACTTGGCAGGAATCGCTCACAGAGAGCCACCAACATATTTCAGAGTTGTTCATCCTCGTTAAATGAGCCAAGGATGCTTCATCAACAACATGTAACGAATGGATTCTCAACGCAGTCCGCCAACGACAGCAAGCGAGCCACAATGAGCGATGATGATTTTAACCTTCACCATTAGCAAACCTTTGTATTACCTACTGGAGAAGTTGGTGGTGGAATATGAAGTGAAAGAATGATTCCACTGTCCATGTAGCACAACAAACTCAGGAGATGCTTCTGCTTTAGGCAGTTGTTTCTTGTAGGGTGCCATCATTATAAGTTTACTCGAAGTTGTGTGTTCCGGAAAGTCTTTTTTTTAACCACTGCCTGTCTGTCAATAAGTTGGTCGAAGAGTTGATCTCAAGACCTTTTTTAGCCAAAACATCCACCCTGACCTTAGAAACAGTCTGAAATTGGAGCAAAGCAATGGTCCTACTAATTGGATTTTGAGACAGATCTATCTTTCAGAATGGCAGAAAAGGTCAAACGGGGACATTGATTCTATCCACGTAACATTTTTCAAGCCAAAGCATACCATCCATCCACAATTAATCTCCAGGGCTTTGCCGCCACTAATTGACTTAGTTTCGACACTTTTTGTCGCCCAATTACAGCCCAAAAAGTGTCCATAGGAGCGGCAGAGTTTGTCTCACATACAGAAACTCCACAAATCGTTTGTTGTGGAAAAGGTAGTACCTTGATTTGAATCACCAGTGGGTTTATGACCTTGGTTGTCACTTCAGTGTAGCCTCATAGATAAATAAATTGAAGATAATCTGCTTGACAAAAAGATGCAAAAAAGTAGAATTTGCAAAAGTTTTTCATCCTCACTGTAAACACTCTCTTATTGATGTTGTCGGAAAAGTTTCCTGCTTTGCATTGTGGGATGTGGAGTCCTCTAGACGGATGCATTCTTACTGTGATTTCTTGTTTCTCCTCCAGACAAGGAGGACAGCGATTGGCCTGACTCCATTTTTGTTGTAGTTTGTTCCCGGTATTCCGCCTCACTTTAACAGATATTCAGTTTTAATTGAATTTATTAACTTTCTGTGTAAGTCCAGAAATAAACCATCCATCATTGTTTTGCTACAACTTTAGTGAAAACACCAGAAATGTGTTATGAAGTCCCTTTGGCAGAGTTTTTGGGGCTAACAAAAGAAATCACAGTAAGCGATGAAAACCTTATAAACAATAAATGATTATAAAGCTACAATGACCTCATGTAAAGGATTTTCAGTATTCGCGAGTAATGAAATAACCCAAAGTTGGGGTCCAAAATAAAAATGAAGACGTTGCATAAGGAAAAATTGTTTTATATCACAAATTAAAACAGAAATCCGATTTTTTTCTTTCATTCCCACATGCAGTTATGGGTCAACAAAAATTTGTCACAAAAGTGTTTTTTCAGATTTGAAAGGACTATCACCCAAGAACTAATGTATATACTGTATGTGACTAATCATTAGTGATGTGAACAGTCTATGTTCATAGCTCAAAGCTGATTAAATTACAGGGAGCTGAGACATATGCTAAGTAATTTACTGAAGGCCCAAACATGTTCCAGACCCAAACCCCGACAAGCTTTTTTCCAATTTTGAGGGGCTGGCACGTCCACCAGATAGGATGTGTAGCAGATATTTATGTATATTCTAAGAGAGTAGGCGGAGCTGCAGTAGTGTATAAAAGTTTCGTTTTCTATGTGATGTAGTTCCTGAGATATTGGAAGCTGAAAATGGAAGAAAAATAAGGACGCACAAAAATCGACACATACCCCCCTCACTATATTGGCCATATCTAAAAAAAATATTCATCTGATCAAACTAAATATGTACAGTGTGCCTATTGAATAATCACATAACAATTCGTAAAAAAAAAAAATGTTCTGAATTTTCTGAGACCGAAGTGCATGGGATGTCCTTATATATTGTTGAAATGTCAGGGAATGACAGTAAGATTTAAGTAAAAACACTTCCATGCATCTGTCTAGTGAACTCCACATCCCACAATGCAATATGCAATACTTCTCCAACAATGTCAATAAACTGATTTACATTCGAGATCAAAACAAACATTCCAGCTGCAATTTTAATCTTTTTTTCTCTCGAGCCAATGATCTTCAATCATTGTGTCCAATAACTTTGATTAACAATTGGGAAAAATTTGCCCCTTACTCACTTCTTTTCCATCTAATAGATTAAAATTGAATTACCCTTTAGTCCATTTTTCATGCAGATTAAAGGTGCACGGGTGCCAAATTAACAGAACAAGGTGATATTTGGCAAGTGATGAAGGTTTCTCTCCTGTTAGTGGAGCTTCACCACTTCTGTTGAACTCCATCATTTGACACCTACCACCACCTCTGTGGTTAGGTCCCATCATGGCATCTATTCTCTCTTAACATCCAGACAAATTGATTCAAGTCTTTATAATCATTGTAAGATGCTTTTATTTTTAGGAAAATATTTTTCTTTAATTATAGTTTCATGCTTTTTGAAGTAGATTTTTTATTTGACCTTAAGTGCTCTGAAGTCCAATTATCTAAAGTCGTATTTCTTCTAAAAAAGATGAGCTCTATCCTTCATATTGCAGGAAAGTTGTTTCATTGTTTCCTTTTCTTACTTTAAAAAGATAGCATCGCTTTTTTAATTCTTCAATACCGACAGTGTTGAACTCAAATGCAAACGTCTGAAAACTGGAGAAACTTCAGGAAACCTGTTCATGCTTAAAAACAACTCCCATTCACTAATGTCCCTCTGCTAAAAGTAAGATGATCACTCTACAAACCAAGTGCCTTTGACGCAACACTTATTGCTTTAAGAGTGTTTCTGGAAAACATATTGTGACATTCCAAGACAGGCAGTCATTGAATAAATGAGCATATCAACTGTGTGCAGCAAATGGTTGGTTGAATTTTAAAAAAAAAAGTGGGGGTCGCGATTTAATGCTCTTGGCAAAATGTGGGTCCCAGGGTGGGACCAGACACGTATCCCTGTCTTAAAATATGTTAATTTGGTATTAGAAATGCCCCAAATATTTAATCAGTTTTTAATAAAACCCTTGATTTGAACAGTTTTTATGTGATTCTCGTAAATTTATTCTGCAAAGAAAGACAGAGTTTGTCGAGTGGAAGCTTAAAGGTAGGGTAGGCATTTTCAAAAGCTAGCATGATTTTGAATGTAGCCTCCCAGATGACTCCGCCTTCACCCCCATCCCCCCTCCCCTCTGTGCTCTGTCTCACTCACATGCATGCTCACAGCTGCTGCAGAAGAGGAGTTCAGCTCATCACTTGTGTAGAAACGTCATTGTCTCATGTCTCATTCAGCAGTAAGAAAACACTAAACTTTACCATTATACAGTATATCTTAAAAAAACATGACCAAAAACTCTGTTTTAACTCTGTCAGCGGTGACGCGCTTTCAGTGTGAGCTTGTGCATGAAAGGGGTTGAGAACGAACAGGGAGACGTGATTGTTCTTTTTCTTCATTGGTCGAAGTTATTACAGATTTACAGCTGCTACATTTGATGGATTTTCTCCGTTCCTTTTTCAGAGCACATAAGATCTTAATTTCTATCAGGACATAAAGACACTTTCAACCAAAAACTTAAAAAGTGTATGTGCAGAAAATCGCCTACCCTAGCTTTAAGCTGTATTTTATTTCAGTATCGAGGCCGAGGCCTTTTGTCTGGCCGAGTTTTTAAAAAGGCATTTCAGTGGTTTGGACGTTTGTCAGAATGACAGGTGGTCAGGTGAGCAAAGAAAAAAGAAGGTGATTGTCCTCCAGGACTGGTGAGTCTGATGAACAGAGATGGAGGGAAAGTGAGCACAAGACTGCTTAAAAGAAGACTGTGTGTCTTTTATTATCTATCGTCGTAAACGTTCGTGGCCCTTGCTTACATTTTCTCTCCTTTTTGTACAAAGCATTTTCTTTTTTTACTAAGATAAATGATAATAGGCTTTTTTGACAGATTGTGTGCTTGGTTTTTAGTTGCTGAGTATTAGCCAAAGGTGACATGAAGACTGATATATGCAGATATGTTTTATCAACACAGACTTGTGTTTTAGAAGAAACTTGAATATTTAGGGCACTAGTTCCAGAGAGTGGGGACCCCCACTGTAGCCGAAAGTGGTTGAACACAGACTTGAACATTGAAGAACAGTCATGTGGAGACAGGACCATCTATAAGGGGGAATAAAGGGGAGAGATTTTTGGGGTCCATCCATAAAGTCAGTAAAATGATGGTCCATTATTCTATGAATCTGTTATAACCACATTTATTTATTGATCTGAATAATATCCACTGTTATCCATTATTTGTGCCATAGTATATAGTGGCAGAAATGGGGGGATTGGGGTAATGTAATTTATGTAACAGTAGAAACAATTACTTTAAACTGGCAAATAATGGGCATAACAAATCATGAATGTGGTTATATTAGCAAAAATTAGCATGAAATATTTTGAAAAGAGGTTAATAGTGACAAAAAGGGGTCAACACATGTGACATTAGATGGGGAAAGTGGTGGAAAATTGAAAGTGGAAAATATATGCAAAAAAAGGCTTTGAAATGTGATGGAGAAGTGGCAGAAATGGATTAATGCAGCAAAAACACATTAAAAGGAGCAAAATATGGCAAGAAAAAGTGATGGAAAAAGGTTAAAATATGGCATGTTTGGTGTGGTTGCAGAAAAATGATCAAAATAAGCAAAAATTGCCTCAAATTGTTAAGAAAATATTGTTAGTTTCTTAAAATAATCTGGTGACCCCTCCCAGTGTCCTGACCCTAAGGTTGAGAACCCCTGATGGATCAGGATGTGATAGTGAACATACTGTACGTGCGTGTGTGTGTGTGTGAGTGAAGGATTAATGAGTCCTGGGGGAGGCTCAGTCAGAGGTGGGTGGTTCAGGAGCAGAGATGCATGGTGAGCTTCCACCTACCTTCACATGTATCATCATTCCTCCTATCTTCACCCTGCTCTACCTTCTACACTGCTTTCATAGCTCAATGTCTTAGGACTTCACTGACTCCCCCAGATTCCTCTCCATGAGGGAATGTGTAACAGTGTAATGATGATGATGACGAGACACAAAGGCTGCCATTGTGCCTATGAGCCTGGTAATGTAACGGGAAGCTGAGAGTCACCGTTCCCCCTTCTTCTTATTCTTCTTCTTCTTTTTCTCTCTGTCCCTGAAGATATGATAAAGCACGCTAACACAAGCTGACAGGCGAGCCACAAAGACCGCCCTGTTAGAGCACTGGACCGAGGGCTCGTCATTTGCATGTGTTTGTGCTGGTGAGAGCAACACAGAGGGAGAGGGAAGTGGATTCTTGTGGGGTGTCCTCCCCTCGATGCTGGAGCCCTTCGTTAGCAATTAGCAACTTTGATTGTGTGTGATCTTTAAAAGCCATATGTGAAAAATTGATTATTTTTTAAATGCGTTGTTAGACTTGATGAGAAGCCTGAAGTAGAGGGACGTACATGATCTCCTTTGTGTGTGTTTTATTGCTTATGGGAACTCAGAGTGGGAATGTGTGGCCAGACCCAGGCTTTTGTTTTCCTTGACCTAAATTCCTCACATTCAATGTGCCTGCCTATAAAAAGGCAGTGGGATTACATAACATGGAGCCGTGTTTTTTGCCCTGCTCTGCCCTGGCCCCTCCCTAACCTGCCATTCCATCACGTTTTAACACAGGACCAAAGGAAAGTGTCAGATTTAGTCTTTGACAAAAAAGAAGTTTGGGTAAAATATTGAAAAACATTCAGGTGAAGGTGAAGTTTTAATGTTTGGAATAATTTGAGAGTAAGCTGCAGAGGTACATCATTCAGGGGGGTCATCAGGCTGTTTCTGTCCCGCCAGAATATTTTATGTTTTATTAGATTATCCTATCAGATGATTCCGTGGACATTTTTTAAGTATGCACGGTGAGCACACTAGTTATAATAAATCGCCCCATGATGCAATGCGAGCGGAATGTAAAATAGTCCTGGGACCAGATTAAGGTAAAATTCAAACATCCTCTTTTCAAAACAAAAGCCTTTCTTCTATGTCTTCCATTAGTTTGTTAACTCTATTGTAAATAGGGCTCTTGTTTTGAAGTTAACCGGAAGTTTCATCAGTAGCACAATGGCGAACAATATGGAATCTCCGAAATGTCGGAATGAAATGTCTTTACATACGTTTTATGGATCAAATGAGTGAGTGTTGATATTCTACTTGGTCACTTTCTCACTTTAAATGTTTACAGAACTTTCAAAGGTGGAGAATCAACAGAGATATTTAGCCTCAGTGTGATTCAGGATTTAGTCGTTGATGGTTCAAAATAATCTCGAGAAACTTGGAATGGTCATCATCCTACTCATACTAATAGTATATAGTAACTAATACGAATAGTAGACAGTATGTACTCAGAGTTTATATTAATATTAAACGTGTTGATTATTTACATCTAAAAAATAATCATGTGTGTGTGCGAGGAAAGCCCATGACTCCGTGATTTGTGACATGTAACGGAATGTAGCCAATCACAAAACTAGCTGACCGAGAAATGCATAATGCTGCTCTGAGATCTCAGAATTCGACCGAGTTCAGCAGCCGGCTGTTGAAGTATCTCAAACATGGCTGACCATTTGAATATTTGATTTTGTTGCCAACTTTACAAAGTCACCTTTTCAAGTAGTAATTTGAAAAATCCGACTTGTTTCGAAAGCAGCATTAGATCAGGTCTTTAAGGTGCTTACACACCAAAAGTGACTTCAGCGACTCTGGCATCTAGATTACATTCAAAATCATTATATATGACGCAACGTCAAGTGACACGATTCCTGTAATTCCAACCAATTCAATCGCTCGAAGTCACTCAAAGTTTAAAATTAGTAACATTTCAAGGGACTTCCTATCTTGACATCGAATCGGCAAAGCACGTGCTAACGTCAGTGTTTGCTCGCGTCTTTACAACATCCTGTTTCTGTCGAGTTGTTTTGCTGACAGAATTTTTGTTGGCAAAAATTTTGGTGCATCAGTAGAAACCAATGGATGTTGATGTTTGTTTCCCATCAGTTTGGTTTCCTCTGTCAGTGTCTCCCAATGAAAATGGGCAACATGAAAAATGCATCTGAGGTTTGAGGGTGAAACTCACACGGAGAGCGTGGGACGCATCACACTTTTACTGAGGGAATGATAGCCTTTGTTATTATGCAATGTGTGCATTTTGTATTCTCTTTCTCTTTGACACTATCCAGAGAGTTTAAGGCTTTCCTTTGTGCGTGTGCGTGTGCGTGTGCGTGTGTGTGTGTGTGTGTGTGTGTTTGGGGGAGCTTGTCTCCAATAATAAGCTGTTATAAAGACAAAATTAAACTCGCGTCTAAGGAACATCTTTACTGGCATTTAGGGATGTAATGATTCACTCAACTCAGATACGATTCGATTCACGATACTGGGTTCTCTCACGATTTATTTTACAAAATTGGACTGTAGACAAATACTGTACTATTTTCCTTTTATTTTTCATTGTCAAAAGAATTCCTTGATAACCAATTCAAAACAATGCAATTTAGCTAAAAATAAATCTTGAATGAAATAAATAAAGTTATAATACAAATGAAAATGAAGCCTATTAATTTAAATTCTGGTTCTAAAATAAACAATGCAAAACTGCATAATAGTTGTTTTTCTTTTAAAAGTGCAACTGAAAATGTATTTTGTGCCTTAACAATTGGACTTTAAAAAAAAAAAAAAAAACCATGATTGCACTGATTTACATCATATTTGTTTGGACCAGCAGAGGGCGCTGGTAATACAGTGGTCGGTTGGCATGCAGATATCTTGCAGTGAAGAAGAGAAGCTATGCTAGCAGACAGAGCTAATAGAAAAACGTGACTTTTACAGATATTCAAGTAATATTACAGATATTCTTTCGGTGCTTAAGGGGTAATGAATCATTTATTAACATATTTAAGAGTAGAAGGCGGCCAGACAGAAAGTATTAGCAGACTCCGCCCGCCGCCTACACTTGTGGATAGCGCCCTCTGCTGGTTAAAAAAAGTACTGCGATTAAATTTTCAAAAAATCGATATCAACCGTGATACCTATGAATCGATTTTTAACTGCCTTACGATTAATCGTTACATCCCTACTGGCATTTGATTATTTGTTCTGTGCAACGTCTTCTTAAAAGTCTCTGATATCTAAACCAGCGATGGCAGTGTGGGATTCATTCAGTGTCTCCTTTCTGATTTGCTCCATGCATACTGTATTTATTTACTGGCTTGATATCCTCTGCTGGAGGTATAGTCTCCAATATCAATAATAACACTTGAAAACTTTGAGTTGAAAAACTTTGACCTAGACACTGGAACACGAAAGCAGGCGTTAAATTCAGTTTTTATGAGACTCTTCAAAGGAACCATTCCTGCTTTGATGAATGACAGTTTCAATTTAGTCCTTGGATCATGTCGCTCACCACTTCAGTCGAGTAGGTGTGAGTCTGGTTGAGTCTTCATTCGATGATATAGGTTGTGCCACGCAGAGTGATACTCGACTCACAGCAAATGCATCATCTCCATATGAGAGGAAAGGAACTCATGCTTTGCACACAGCAGGAGTCGAGCTACAGAAACTCACCGAGGACTTTCTTCTTTTTCCAGCTCTTCCTCTTTTCTTCTTTCTTAGAATACCAGTTTTATTATTGGTGTAAATCCATTCTTCAGGAACACACCTGTGTATTCCCAACACTTCAGAATGTGTTCCTTTTTCAAACAATGCTCGCAATATTTTCAGGCATTTCAAACTCAAGCCTCAGATTTTATTCAAATTACTTTGCAAGTTTGTAGGAAAATTGCGAATTTGAGTCATTTCATGTCATTTCAACAAATTTTGATAATGGTGACGAATATATTTTAATGTATTTTGAAGGAACCCCCCCCAAAAAAAAAAAAAAATTCAAAAAAATAAATAATGAAGATGAGAAATTTGTTCATAATTTATATTATGTTAGAAAACTGAAAGACACAAAAATGCATATAATGACAAAAAACTGAACAATATTTATTCAAAAAGTACACAAAACGACAACATAAATGCACAAAAATATACAAAATGACTCCAAAGAACATCCACAACAGAAAAATACATCAAAAAACAGCAAAATCATGAAAATGACTCAAAATACACAAAACTCAATATTTATACAAAAAATACACAAAATGACAACCAAAATGCACAAAACTACACTAAAAATACACAAAATGGCTCCACAATCACACCACAATGGCAAAAAACTATAATTATACAAAAAATGCACCAAAAAACAACAGAAAGATACAAAAATACACATGACTCCTAAAAACATACATGACAGAAAAATACACCAAACAAAAAAAGATTTTAAAATGAGTAAAAAAAAAACACATTTATCATGCACATGTCTCTTAGAATTAAACCAGGGAAATCGCACATGCTATTATACAGAGTACAGAGTATGTTCACCTCTTTGTACATCCAACCTTCAAACACATACTCATTTGGCCATAATTGACAACTCTACTTAAGCTCCTCCCACTATATGAATACATACTTTCGACGGCCACTGTATTAGTGTTTTCAAAAATAAATGTTTTTCTGATGCAATGGCTATTATATTCTTAATGAAAAATGAATAAACAACAAATGATTATAAGATACTACTGTGTCTTGTAATCATTTGTTGTTTATTTTAAGCTACAATGGCCTCATGTACAGGATTTTCAATATTCGCGGGTGGTGAAATGTCCCCAAAGTTGCCGCCCAAAATAAAAATGTCAAGAAAAAAGTTGCGCAAAGAAAAATTGTTTTATATCCCAAGAAAGAGTAATATTTATACTATAAATTAAAAAAGAGAAAGGGTTTTTTTTTTTTTTTAATTACATCCCCATATGCAGTTAGGGGTCAAAATAGTAAAAAAAAAAAAAAAAAGCAAGACATATGCTAAGTAGTTTACTGAAGGCCCAAACATGTTCCAGCCCCAAACCCAGAGAATTTTTTTTCCAATTTTAAGGAGCTGACATGTCCATCAGATATGATGTATAGCAGATACCAACTATTCCAAATTTCAGTTTTCTATGTGATGTAGTTCCTGAGATATTGGAAGCTAAAAATGGAGGAAAAATAAGGACATATATCCCCCTCACTAAATTGGCCATATCTCAAAATGTTTTCATCCAGTCAACCAAAAAAATTGATTGATTATGGAACAATTGGTTAAAATTTCAGAATTTTTTTAGACCAAAGTGGGCCATGTGTTGAAATAATTTGGAACGACTCATTTAACAGATTTTTAATTTAAATTGAAGTTGATATCTGTCAACACTTACATTTGTTGTTCTTTTTTTCATGACGGTGTTTGTTTATTAGAACTTTCAAACTTCTAAAAATCATCTGATTTTGTGTGTTTGATAAATAAATATGTTGCTCTTTGTTTTTCTTCTCCTCCTTTAGGTAAAGTGTTGAACAGTGATTTGCGTCACTACCTCAGCCTGCAGTTTCAGAAGGGCTCCCTGGACCACAAGCTCCAGCAGGTGATCAGGGACAACCTCTACCTGCGCACCATTCCCTGTGAGTAGCTCGTTTACACTCCTGTACACCCTATACTCCCCCCTCCCTATTACGATGCATTTAAAAATAAATTACAGTGAACACACATCTTATGTTTTTAGTGCTAAATGCTAGCTTAATATGTTTCATTTATTCAGGAAACTTTTTTCAGGAAGTTTACTTTGATTTCCTGACATTTTTAGACTTTCAGTTGTTTATCAGTTTAGGAATTCATAGTTTATATAGATTAAAAAGCAGTAAAATATCTGGAGATAGCATACTGTTTTTTGATTTAATGTAATTTATTTAATGTAAATTATTTAGTGCAATAAAATTAAATATAATCCTCTAAGAAGCTTTGGTTTTCTTGTTTTTAGTCTCCTAGTTATTTTTAATACAGGAATCATTGAATTCCAGGTAAATTTTGGTCCAGGAAAATATAGTTATAATGGATTAATATTACATAGACGCATACAGTACTTCCTGTTTATCACTGCTATATGTCCGTATACTGCATGTACTGATTCTTCTTTGTTAGAGAAACTTTTGAATCAACATGTAGAGTGTTAATTTATAACTAATTAATGAGTGGAAATCTTCCCTAAACGGCAGGTGAATGCATTTCCTGTTTGATTGTATAACTGCACTCAGAGACTGAAGAGACAACGGTAAATAAACAGTGAAGTGCTTTTTAACCTTTTTTACACTGAAGGTCGTAAACACTTCACTTTCTTGTTTTTTTTCCTAATTGCTCATTACGTTTCAAAGATCATTCCAGTAATTAACATAGTGAGTGGAGTATGCAGATTAACTCAGCGATCATAGAGCAGCATGTTCACCTTGTGACACAATGGCCACGGTTACATTATGTTTTTTGATTCAGAATTAATGATCACAGACAATCTGTCGTTCAAGAAAAAGGCATCAGAGACATTTTTAGCCACATTATGTTTTATTCAACATATTTATTTAACCTAGGAATGCTTTGTGCGGTTGTACATGTGTATGTCTACAACATTATGTAGGCCTATATCTTTCATAAATGTAACAATTTCATAACATCATACTTATTTTGGATTCATGTTGATTAGTGAGTGGAAGGTGAGTGTGAACATCCTCAATACGATGTTCTTTTAGTTTCACTTTTGTTCCTTGTATCCTGATAGCCTCTTTTTCTTAGATTAACATTTAAACCTTGTGATAATTGAGATTATATCAGTGGTTAGAGGCACAGGGGAAAGTGTTATGAATCTGCTTTTAGTAGTCCATTTTTGGAAATTTGTAGTTTTTTCTACGGAATTAAACGTTCACAAGATAGAGAAATAAATTCATTTGGAATTAAAATTGGAATAAACCAGCTACCCAAGTCAGATTCAGGTTTAATTTGGAATTATCATTTTTGTTCAGAATTAAGGTCAGTTTGAAGAGGATTTAAGTTTTGTTTTGAATTAAAGGGGAATTAATGTTTCCATGTAAACGTGGCCACATGAAACTGAATGATGGCAAATGAAGCTGTGAGGAGCCTGAGCAGTCCCTACTGTGGGATTCCTGTGCCCGTCACCACATCCTGAACTTTCCCTTCAATGTCCAACATTAAATGACAGGAGCTCAAGACAACGCCATCAGACCAGGTCACCACCAAATCCTGGGAGCTTTGCTAAATCTGGGTTGCCCACCTTTCTATTCCTGCAGGTATTAGCATCTGTCTGAGCGCAGAAATCACCTTCAGACGTCTCACTGTGACTGTGACAAACTTTTAAAAGGGCACATGGCTTTTTGTGTCCGACGCTGTTGAAGCCCGTGAGACAAATGAGCTTCACAATGAGACGGCCAAGCCTTTCTCCTTTTACTGTCTCAAAAACACAACGTAATGGGAGGATTAGGGCCACTAACAAGGTTCAAACAAAATGTTTTTTTTAATTATTCATAATGTTCAGAGAAAAAAAGTCAGAACTTTGAGAATAAAGTCAGAATTTTGTGAGTTAAGTCCAAATTCTGAGTTTAAAGTATGAATTCTGTGGAAAAAAAATTAGAATTTGGACTTTAATCCTAGAATTCTGAGGAAAAATTGCCAGAATTCTGAGATTAAAGTAGGAATTCTGAGGAAAAAGTCTGAATTCTGAGAAAAAAGTCTAAATTCAGAGTATAAAGTAGGGGTGTGCCAAAATATTGATACAACGATAAATCGCAATATTTCGTCTTGCAGTACACTCCCACCGAATATCGGTTTTTCAAATCTCATTTCAATACCTTTTCCATCATTTTTGGTCACTTTTTTTATTATTTCTGAATAAAACAAGGATTTACATCTTTAAGATATTCTATGGCCCAAATAATAATAATAAACTTCCAGTGGATATTATTCAGATAAATAAATAAATGTGTTTATCACAGATTCATAGAACAATAGACCATCATTTTACTGACTTTATGGATGGACCCCAAAAATCTCTCCCCTTTATCCCCCCTTATAGATGGTCCTGTCTCCACATGACTGTTCTTCAATGTTCATGTCTGTGTTCAACCACCTTCAGCTACAGTGGGGGTCCCCGATCTCTGGAACCTTTTGTTTTGGGGGTCGCGGGCTGAAAAGGTTGAGAACCCCTGGATTAAATGACGTATTCACATATTATATTATAATATTGTGTTCACTTGCCCAGCCCTAATTTTATTCAATATCAAATAAATCTGCATCTCATCTTGGGCTGTACAATGAATCAAGTTTTAATTGTGATCATGATTTTGGTTGGCACGAATAAATTAACCTGATCGTCTGCAATATTTACATTTATAATATGGGCTCTGCAATCTGTAATAGTGTATTTATTCAGTTAGCCTTTGGTACATGTTAAATTCTTGTTTTTTTTTTTTAATTATATTTTTAGTATAATTGTTTACATTTAAACTAACACATATTGTTAGTTTAAATGTAGTGTAATAAAAACACGGGTTTTTTCCAAACATGATAAATAATTGTGATTATAATTGTGATTACAGCCCTAATCTCATCTCTTCACGTCAAAGAATAGGATAGTACGGTTTTGTTGCTTTTTTTTAACATTGTACAGCATAATACACTCAACTCTTTAAAGCATTTTAAGCCACATAGCATTTAAAGATTTTATACAGTAAGGGAAAAACAAAAAGAAAATAACTTTGAAATTGACATTGACATTTCTCTCTTGGTTTGAGAATCCTTTCAAAGTAAAATCAGACTCAGGTGAGGGCACGCTTGACTTTTCTTTCTGTTTCCAAAAACAAATTCCAAACGACAGATTGTCTTGATGAAGCGCGTGGTGTGTGCAGAGCTGTTCAGCTGAGGTCCTGCCCTGATTACATCTCAGATGACGATGTTAATGAGCGTAAAATCATCTTCATAACAATATGTCTAGAGGTGAGGAGACGAGGAAGTGTGACGCGTTTTAAAGCGCCCTGGCAGCAGATGATTACCTCATCATCACGCTCCAACGAGCAGGGCAGAGCGGCCCCGTGGCGCTTTGGTCTGGGATGGAGGAGAAAGAAAAATCAGCTCAACTTTCCTTTTAATTCCATCTCCAAGATTGTGTCACACAAAGCATCTCATCATCAGCCCCCGACCAGCACGACGCCAGCCACAGGAACCGTGTCGCAGTTTTACAGCCGACGGCCTTGAGTTCAGCTGCAGTTTATGAACATGAACAAATGTTCCCCCAATCTTTTTCAGCGGAGAGCCAGGCTCTTATTGGGATAGACTCCAGAACCTCCTGTGGGGGCATCGCTTAATGAGCTGCTTTTATAGCTTTATCTTCTGATTTATTGTAAAAGTCAAGGTCCCCACAAAGGTTCAGCTTCCAGTTCATACAGAGTTTCAGCAACTGTTGGAGAATTGAAGCTTAAAGCTGATATCTGGAGTTTCTGAGAAATATATATGTTTATGTAGAAAACACCTAACTAGTCTTTTACTGTGTGTACTGCCGGTGGTCATTCATATACATTAATGTATATAAGTCCCTCCTTCATAGACCCTTATACAAATGGAAACGATTGCTGAGCTCACCCAGCCAATAGGCTTTGACTTCCTGTTTTTGAGACTGTCAATCAAAGTGAATGCGGAACTGTGCACGTAAACAAGGCCGCACGTCACAACAGCAAACATGTAAATATGATTTTGGCTCTTACCTGACCTATAGACCTATTGTATATCAATGTGACCTTGTTATGTTCCGCATTGCGCATGCAGAAAAATAGAGGCGTGGCTTCTGGTAGATTGGGAGAGGCGGGGTGAGGAAGTGGAGCCGTTGAGGGCGGGACATCAAGACGTCCTCTCAGAAACTCCAGATATCAGCTTTAAAACTAAACTATTGACCTTTGTATTAAATTAAATTATGAAGTGTTTATCTCCAGTGCTAATCTTTAATATTTTACACTTTACTTAAAGTTTTATACATGAAGGCTGACATTACGCTGTCATTATTATGACATGACACCTGTCATTAGCATGAATAAGGTGTCATGAAATCTGTCATTTAGTGTTGTTCGTTACCCTAACCCCACTAGATTCCTTCACCTAACCCACAAAATGCCAACATAGCTCCAATGGTGTCATAATTTAGCGACAGACACTCAATGACAGCCTTAATGACACAGTATTCATGCTAATGACAGATAATGTCAGCCTAATTTATAAAACTATATTTTTGTTTTTGTTTTATGTTCATGTGTGAACATTACGAGCAGCACATAAATATTTGACACCCGCCCAAAAAAAGTTTGCATTTGAACACTTGATTGAAATGTATTTATATAATTGAAGTGATTAATTATTTGATTGAAAAGTTTTGTTCTTTTTTTTTTTTTTTCTAAGTCTATATTTGGGCCGTATTATTGGTCTCTTTATTATTTAATCTCGATAAATGTTGTTTCAATCACAAAAATGTGTTCAATCAAAACAAACTTCACTTCAATTAAAAAAAACAAAAAACTTTTAGATTGATTTAAAAAAAAAAAACCCAAAAAGTTGTGTTTCAACGCCTTTTTTCTATTTTTATTTTACTGTTTTGCGACCGGATTTTTACATGCTAGTAACGCATGTCAACAAGCAGCTCAATGGGAATCCAACATGGCCTTCTGCAAAAAAAATTCAGAATTCTGACTTTAAACTCACGATTCTGACTTTTTTCTCTTTTCCTGTTTCAGATGCTTTATTGAATCCACATTTATATATATAAATAATCTGCTCATAGGTTTTTATTTCCACCTTTTGTGCTCATAAAATTCTCTAAATGAGTATTTTTTTTTATTTCAAATGTTAATACCAGAATCAGTCTGTCTAAATAAAGCAGTTATTAGAACATGATGGAGATTCTCCTTAAATTGCACAAACTCAGTATGTTAATCTAAATGATTCCTGTGCTCATTTGCTAATTGTTTCTATTTGCAGAATGAATGCATCCCTTTACTGTCACGGCTTTGTTAACTTTTGATGTAGACACAGCTCGTCTCATGGGGGCTGTTTTATCTAGGACTGGAATCACTTCCCTGTGGGCAGACTGGGTTCACTGTTTCTGTTACTTTCATTCATCACCATACTCTAAATGATTCATTCTACTCGCTTTAATGTTCAAGTTGAGTTGATTTTTTTGCTGTTGTTGTCGTCGTTGGCAGGTACCACTCGACAGCCCAGAGAGGGGGAGGTTCCTGGAGTGGACTACAACTTCATCAGCGTGGGGGAGTTTCGTGAGCTGGAAGAAAGCGGACTGCTGCTGGAAAGTGGAACCTATGATGGTATGTTCTGTCACTAGTTGTCTATAACAAGTCTATCGCGTTAGTTGCGATTGATTAAATAAAAAAAAAAAAATGTATGCAGTTAATCCCTTTTATTAACCTTTTTTTTCACGAGTTTCCGGTATACCCATAATACTGATGCACAGACCACAACACGAGAAACAGGAGAACTAAAGGAGAAGTTGTCGCTGTGTTTCGTGGGCGTTATATTTAGTAAAAAAGGAAGAAAAAAAAACATGGAAAACAAAAGCGACGTTAAAATAAAGCTGCTAGCATTAGCTGCTGGTGTTTTAGCTGGTTTTCCTGCTCCCGCTGTCTCTTCCTCCCACTACGGTGTTCTGGTTAAATTGTTTTCTGTGAAAATGGCTGTTAATAAACGTGCCTGTGTGACTTAAAGCTAAAATATGGAGATTTATATTGTGTATCACCATCTTGTGAAAAAATATCGATTGAATTTTTGGCCCATATCGCCCAGGCCTAAGTCGAAGGAAGGACATGCTCAGTAGTGGATATTAGTCCTCCCACAGACACGTTGGCACCATATTTAAATACGGCGCTGGTAGTAAATTGGCTGTTTTTTAAAAGCACTCTAATCATCCCGCTGCCCCGTCCCCCCCACCCTCTGAGACTGGCCCTCCAACCCTGAGCGTATGAACCAGTCATCATCAGAATGACTAATGGAGCAGCTCCGCCCCCTCAATGCCTAATGTAACCTGAGCAGCTGAAGGCAAACATCCAGAAACCCTGGGAATGTTAATAATTAATGCCCGTCGGACTCCACGAATAAACAGCTCCATCAACTTTTCAGATACAAAAACAGACAGTGAGGTAGACGTGTCCACCAAATATTCCCACGGTTACATAGTCATTGAAGTGTGATGTTCGCTTTTAAAAACCGTTCTTTTTCTTCTTCCTGCAACTGCTCAAACAGTAATATTCCACACATATTTATCATAGCCATTTAAAGTATTGGTTTGCTTTGGTCCTGCATTACCTGCACTTTACAGGATAAACAGACTGCTGGGCTAATGTCATTTAAAAAGTAGATACAATTAGTTTTAAACTGGCAATAATGTGTATAAATTAACAAAAAAATAAGCATGAAATATGGTGAAAATAGGTTAAAAGTGACAATAATGGGTCAACATATGTGACATTAGGTGGGAAAAGTGGTGGAAAGGGTTTATAAGTGCTGAAAATGTGTTGAAAGTGGAAAAAATTTAAATTTGATGGAGAAGTGGCAGAAATGGGAGTAATGTAGCAAAAATGCATTAAGAAGAGCAAAAATATGGCAAGAAAAGGTGATGAAAATAGGTTAAAATATGGCAAGTTTGGAGTTCGTTCAAAAAGTATTCTTAGTTTGGCATCTGTCTCACAACCCCAAAGATGAGGATGATGTCTTACTGTTGAAGGGATCCTTCACTTTTTTCACAAGTTTGGCCTACTATCTTTGAACACATTATTTTGCACCATATTCATTTTATTAACTTTTAAAAATGGGACTACTTTACAGTTTTAGAGCCTGTATTCCACCATGGTTGATGACATCACACGGCCCCACTGCCTGTAAACATCCCATTGTTGTTTGACTGTTTAAGGGGGAGTAAAGGTCCCTTAGGAGAGCTCTTCTTCCCTGATTCATGGTCTACTATGAAACTGCAGAGTTGGAACTGTCGCCCCCTGTTGTCACAGATTTTTTTCAGGTCACGGCTGTTTTTATTCTCTTTTGGTAAACAAAAGAGGTTCACATCAACATTTTTCCCGTTTTATTATTCTTTAAAGCAACCTTAAGCAGCACACGTTGTCATTTTGACCGAAAAAAAACTGCTAAATAATCTGAAAAATCAGGCTGAATGTTTCACTCCAATAGAAAACAATGGGATGTTTACAGGCAGTGGGGCAGTTGGACATCATCAATCATGTGATTTCAAGATGGAGGAACACAGGCTCTAAAACTGTAAAATAGTCCTTTTTTTTTAAAGACAATTGAATGAACATGGTGTATAATAACACATTTTGTTATACATTGATCTTCTAATAAGTGCATTTGAAAGATTTTAGGCCAAACTTGTAAAAACGGTGGAGAATCCATTTAAAATAACCCGACCGTTAAACTTACAGCCTAATTATCTCTTTGTAATTTTGTGAACAAGCAAAATCAGCAGCTGGTCAAATAATCACTTCCCAATAAAAAGCTTCCCTGAAAGCTGTTGTTATCGATAAACCACTCGCTAACTGCTAGCTTTGCTATCACACTTGAACATAATGGTGCATCATCACTGTAGTGGAATAAAGTGGATCTAAAGTATTTCAACAAATGGAAGTCATCACTATTAGTTCTAGACTAAAGCTATCTGTATTGTCTCATTCCCATTTCTTCTGTGACCCGTTCACGCACCAGCTCAGCCTTTTCACACTCTCCTAATGAGTTTGTTTTACTGCAAACATTTTTCCCTTTTTTACTCCATGATGAAGAGAACTCAGCACAACTGAAGTGAGAGTTAAAAGTTTAGGGAAAGTACACTTTTTATGTTCTTTCTTGTGAGAAGCCTAGATGTTCTGCTTCGGTTTGTCTCTTCTTTTCTTTAATTAAGTGAAGTATTTCTGTATACGTGACTGATGGGATGGAAACATCGACCTGAGCGACCACGTTCCCTACATGTGACGGATCCTTCAGACGATGGATGGAACCAATGGTTAATCTTTAACAAGGAGTGACACTCACTCCCACAGCATTATGTCATTATCACCTCATGTTTGATTTAGTGATTAAATCCTGAGCATTTTGTTTGTCATGGTGCCTCAGATCAGTGGTTCTCTAGTCCCCCCTTTGTCCAACTATGGAGCATAATGATGGAATGAACTAGTGATAACACACATTTTAAAGAATCTCATTTTAAAACAGTGTTTAGTGCAGTGGTTCCCAACCTTTTTTAGATCATGTTTGAGCTCAGATTTTATTTATTTTTCATTAGATTTATATTTCACAGAGTGAAAGTATGGAAATACAGTTGTTTAAGACTGTGTGCTGTTTTACTTTAAAAAAAAAAAAAAAGTATTAATTTTAAAAAAATTCTAAAATTTCTTTCTTTTTTTCAATAATTAAATTTTTTGCCACATACAAAACAAAGACAATTACAGAAAAAATGCCATAGATCATAGACAGTATTTACAAATACAGTAAGTGTGTGTGTGTGTAATATTATAATAATTATAATAATGGTATTGTGCTATTAGAGGGTGAGGGGAGGAGAAAATAACAAGTAAATAATAGTTAAATATGTGGGGGAAAGGAAATATATAAATATACAGTATACATATACATCAGTTTTGTTTATATATGTATGTGTGTGTGTGTGTGTGTGTGTGTGTATATATATATATACACACATACATACATATACAAAATGGATGTAAGAGAAGGGAGGGAATACAAGAAAGAAAAGAAGAGAATTAATTCAAAATAAATAAATAAAAAATAATAATTAAAAAAAAATATATATATATATACACACATATATATATATTTGTTTTAACTCTAATGATAGTTTCAACTTGGGGCCAGGCCCGAACCTAGCGGACTTTTGGGGGGTGCCTCAGGGGGACCCCACCCACAGGCCTCATCTATACCTCTTTTTCCTTTGCCTATTTTTTCCCCTTTTTATTTTCTTCTCTCAAGTTTTATTTTAAATGTATTCATTTATTGATTTATTCATAATTTTTCTGAAATTTCAGTCGACCACAGTGAAACTTCAGGTGGCCTTACATGGGGTCCCGACCCCAAAGTTGAAAAACACTGATTTAGTGGCTCCTGATTCTGAATAGATTAATTTCTGTAGTTTTGATCATTTCCGGTCATCTCACGCTTGGGGTGGGACTAAGACTGACACTTTATCTGTTAATTTTCCCTCTCTCACTCTCACCCCCCAATTTGAGAAACACTGGCCCAGAGCATTAAAGGTATATATCTATAAGTGCACATCCATGTGTCCATGTTAGTAAACAACAAGGCCATATCCAGTTTCCCAGCCTTGGTTCTCACTACGTGGTGAGGGAAACCCAAGTGGTGTCAATGATTCATGGTGGAGACAAAGCTGAAACTGAGACGTAGTAAAACCTGAACTCAACGTTATGGCAAAGCACTTTAATTCACAGGGAAACTGAGCATATTTACTTTATTCCCCATTTTGTACTTAACACTTATGATCCCATTGACTCCCATTATGAGGGCAATGAATAAATGCAGCAGACATTAGTACAACTTTTTATATGCTCATGTGTTTCTAAAAATTGTCAAAAGACCACTTTGGGAAATGTTGTCTTACTGCACAACAGAGGAAAACCATCCAATCTGGATGTTAGAACTGTTGTAACCAGATTAAAGGTGTTTAGAGTGATACACCACCTCGTTGTTAGCATCTGTAGCTGCTAATCTGATTACTCTACTCTAGTGTTGGAGTACTTGGGACCAATCCTGTCTGTGGCCGTGTTGGAAATGTCATACTAAGGTACTACTCATACTAAGTTTGACGTCAACATGAGTATGTAGTGTGTTCACATTAGACAGTATGGAAAGATTGAGTACATGAGAAATACCTTCATGAAACACCTTCACTCAACCGCCCCATGATGCATTGCCGAGTGAATCCGTGTATCATTCGTTCATTCGACACACCGATTTGCCAAAGTACGTGACCCGGAAGTGTACTAAGTGTTGCAAAGCTAAAGATATCTTGGAATGTGTAACGCTTCACTTCCGGGTCACGTTCTTTGGCAAATCGGTAATGGAGAAAACAAACATTTAGGTTCTAAATGCATCTTGGGGAACTTGGAAGTATACTTCAGTGTGAACGGTCACCATGCTAATCATACTAATAGTATATAGTATACAGTATATACTCATTGAGTGTCCACATATAGTATACATCTGGGTATTTCTCGCTTACTCAATCTTATTATACATATTGATTTTGACTTTGAACTTAGTATGAGTTTTACATTAGTATGACAACACTGCCTTGGTCTTTCAATCATGGTCCAATAACTGAAGGGTTGGAGGTTCGAATCCTGCTCTCACAGCTGTGGCTACAATCTAGCTTACCACCACCGGAATGACCGATGGAGCCATTATTATTATTATTGATCTTCGTGGATTCTGGTCCACAACATTTAATAACCAGGAACAGTTCCAAGTACTTCTCCTTATTATTATTATCTCATTAATGAGGTTGAAGAATATCAGATCAGTGCTGGCCTCAAATGGTCTTGACAGAGAGAACATCCTGAGACGAGAACAAAACGTTCAAAATGTGGTCTTGAGACCAAGTGATACGTTTGCCTAGTCTGTTACAGAAGTTACTGTGAAAAGACAGTTGTGAAGGTTCAGTTCTTTGCTCAGACCCAAATAATGTCAAACCTTAAGCAGATGTTTTTTTCTTATTCAAGATATTAGAATATGGGACAGCTTAAAGGCAAGATAACGATGAACCTTTACTACACCCTGAGAACTTAACGACATAGGATGAGGTGCATGGACAGAAAGCAGAGGAATGCAGAGTGGAACAGGGTGGCTTCTGGTGTGTGTGTGTGTGTGTGGAGAACATGATTGGCTGCACTCGCCTCGGGCAGTTGCAGCCAATGATGAGGTCTGGCTAGAATCTACTCTACCTACGAGAGTGGAGCTCTGGGCCCTGTTGGGGACGAGAGAGATGAACACAGTGAGGAAGAGGATCAGGGTAGAACCAGAATAAGAATTTCAATTTCCTTCATTTCTTCCTGTCAAACATAATGAATTTTACCTCTGGCTGCTGAAGATGGGAGACGTTCTGAAAGCTTGACAGAGATTTGGAGAGGCACAGAGTCTAGTCACAGTTGTGCTGTTATTTTATTCAGATTCTCATGAGTTAGAAATGGGATATGTGAGCAGCTGCTGTCTAAAACAGATGGCACGACATCCAACACACACACACACACACACACACTGTGTAAACACACATTCTTTCCCACCAATGATCACATACGACCCTGACATCACATCAATCAATGTTGGACATCTGTGGCCACATCAGCCTTTCAGAAACTCCTTTAACGCCGACATTCCAAGAGACTCACACTCAACACATACGTTTTTAAGATATTAGGGGTTGCACGATTAATCAATTCCAATTTTACATTGTGTTGGGCAATGTTCTGTTGCAGTAATGCAGTAAATAATGCTGTGACGCCACGTTGCAGTGAAAAGTTCACTGTTTTGTATGAAACACATGCGCATGCTACTGGAATTCTAGCGCATTTAACAGCTTTACTAATCCACTCTGGTTCCATTATACCTGTGGTTCTCAAACTTGTTTGGCTCTCACAGTTCTATGAAAAATCAACTGTAGAGCACAATGATGGAATGTGTTTTGGTCCATATTGCCCAGCTAGGTCTGGGCAATATGGACCAAAACTCATAACTCCATATTTTTTCTTCAAAATGGTGATATACAATATTAATCTTGATATTTTTAACTCATTAAAGTCTTACCAGAAAGATAATTCTGGTTTAAATTTGCTGATGAAAAATGCCACCCAGGCACATTTATTAACAAACGGCACAAAATGTGCCACATTTGGCTTTATCTTCTCTAAGGAACAGAACGTGTGAGTAAGTTCTGTAGTGTGGATGCACTATCTATATAACTGTGCTTTTCATGCTGTTCTGAGAAGTAGCAAAAGCAGAGATTCCTAAAATGAGTATTTTAATACAAATTAAGCTATAAAAGGTACACTACAGGTCAAAAGTTTTAGAACATCACACTTTTTCCAGTTTTTTACTGAAAATTATTCAGTTCATTGTGTCATTTCACTCTGAAATGAAAGCATAGGACAAATAAGCAATTTGAGTTGAAAAAAAATCCTAGAATTCATGAACAATACTGTTCACCTGATGAGGGTCTGGTACCACAGTGTGTTCCAACACTGCTTTTATGCAGACAGTGGGGGTTGTACAGGAAGTAATCACGAACAGTTGGAACACCTGCAGGAATTAATAGTACCAGCTTTCAAGGCTGATTCAACCTTCATTGCTGCAGAACAGCTTTAAATTGTTAAGACACTTTGTGTTTCCTGAAAAAGGCCTATTTGTATAATTCTGAAATGTACATTATTTTTCAGTTTTGTGGAACCAAACCTTTTTTTTTTTTTTTTACCTCTGGCTGTTCAATATTTACCTTTGTATCATTTCAAGCTGTTCATTGGACTTGCACGACTTGAATTGCAATAAAAAACTGAAAAATTAGGGGTTCTAAAACTTTTGGCCGCTAGTGTATATCTCAGAAATATGGAAACATTGTAAAGAAGGATACTGACTGTACTCTATGCATAACATCAAATACTTGTATGATGTGATTTGAGCTGTATGATTGTATAAATCAGAACAGGTTAAAAAATTCATAGATATATCTCAATATTGGCGATAATATAATTTTCTATTTCACCAAAATAGAAAACTCGATATATCTTGAATCACGATATATTGCCAAGCCCTAGTGATAACACACATTTTAAATAAACTAATTTTGTAAATAAGTGGAATCAAACAGTATTTAGTGCCTCCTGAATAGATTTATTTTTTATAGTTTTTATCATTTACCGTCATTTCCCACCTGGTGTGGAACCAAGACTGATCCTTGTATTTTCTGTTCATGTTTTAATCAAAATCATTTCTATCATCATTTGGTGTGTTTTTCTCTGTTCTTTCTTTATTGAGTACATTTTTATCTCATTTTGTGTGTTTTTGTTGTAATTTTTGTGTGTTGTTGGTATTATTTAAATTATTTTCTGTGTGTGTTTGGTTGTTTCTTGTGTTGTTTTGTATGTTTTTCTGTTATTTTTTGTGTATTTTGTAGTGATCGTGTGTAGTTTTCTCTCATTTAGTGTGTCTTTGTTGTTGTTTCGTTTGTTGCTTGACAGTATTTTTGTTGTCATTTTGTGTATTTTGTTGTTGTTTGTTTTGTTTTTTTATTCAGTATATGTTTCTCTTATTTTGTGTTTTTGTGAGTTTCTGATAATATTTAGTATGATTATCATTTTTAACCAAAAATAATAATAATAATAAAAAATGATAAAACTCTCTCTCTCTCTCTCTCTCTCTCTCTCTCTCTCTCTCTCTCTCTCTCTCTCTCTCTCTCTCTCTCTCTCTCTCTCTCTCTCTCTCTCTCATGTACCCCCATTTGAGAAACACTGCATTATACAATGCCCTAGTATAATGACATCCGTTAGTGATGCTAACACCACTTAAAATGGTCACCATTTTTAACCAGAACATCGTAGTGGGAGGGAGAGACAAAAAAAAGAATCTAAATAATTAGAGACTTTGTAATTAATTATTCTTGATTCATTTAATTTAATCACCTAACAATATTTAACACAAGAAGCAACATTTTTCCAATTTAAACAGTTTTTTGGTCTATGATTGAATCAATGAAAACAATTAATCAGCTTTTTGATGACTTTTCCTCAGGTTCTCCAGTTTCTTGTGCTGTGGTCTGTGCATCAGTATTATGGGTACCGGAAACTGGTGAAATGAGAACGGTTCCACACTGTTTGGAGTACAAAAAAAAGCAAATAAACAGGTTTTTGGGTTTTTTTAGTGCAGTGTTTTTCTGTAATTTTAAATCACAATTAACCTGATAACGTTTCAGTCCTAATATATATACGTATATACATTAAAATAAAAACACGATATTATGATTAATTTACATCATATCATTTGTAGTTTTACCCAAAAAGCAAAAATCAAGTTCATGCTGCCCAAGATCGTATATACGGTAATAACTTAAGAATTATTAATATTTTTTTCTATTTACATTTTTTTGTCAGCTAATGATGTTCATAACTGGGCTCCAAACCAATTAAACACACCTTTAAATGTAGCTTTAATTAAAGAAAACCAGTAAACCAGTAGGAAAATCATTTATGTCCTACATTTTACATTTTGCACTGTCCTATGTTAGTATTTAGCAGTAGTTATTTTTATTCTTCTTATACTGTGTTGCTGCAAATGTGAATTTTTCCTCTGTGGATCAATAAAGCTGTATTTTATTATATTCTATTCTATTAATTTCCAATGAAAACAAAGAAACAATCCTCCTCAGAAAGGTCAAACCTGCAGTTTAAGCTTCTTGTTTTTTACTGAGCATCCCGTGTTTTACTGCTGTTGGTTTAGTTTCCTTTACTTCACGTTACAGTTCACTGTCCACCCATCATCGACGAGCTTTCATCTAAGTTATTAGCCCCTTGAACGCCGCTCTTACCTCTGGTGCTTGACCTTCTTCCGCTTTGTGGTGAGAAGGCATCACGATAAAAGCTGCCGTCGATGACGAGCTGTTTTACAGTTTATTGGAGCAGGAGGATATTTTTATCCATGTTGTTTTGTTATGATGTAGTTAAACTGTCCATGCGTGGGCAACCCATGAAAACAATGGAAACCTAACCAAAGGAGACAGTGGGAGGGACTTGTGCTGTATTTGAACTGATTTGTTGTTTGGTGGTGTCACACTTGTGTTGTCTAGCTGAGTCAGTGCTCGCTTTAGCTTCAGCTGCTGTGTATTCTTGATTTGGAGAGCCGGTAACACATAACAGCTCCCGTGGTGTTTCCGCCCCCCCTTCCACGATTAAACTGTGCGTTCAATTTAGACTGTAATTAAGGTGGAAGTTTTAACGATGGGATCGGGACGACAAAGGTCGTGTCGGGTAAACGGTGTTTATCCACAGATTTACACACAGAAGGAGATCATTAATAACGACTGAGAGCTTATATAATAGCGTGCCGAGCTTATTTATAAAGGCCTTTTTTTGTACTATGACAAAGATGACAGTTAACATAAAACATGGAAATGAAGACAAAATGGAAAGAAGAGAAAAAGACGCTGTGGAGAGGATTTTCAGTGTGAATTAATGTGCAATTTAAAAACAAATTAACTTATTCTCAGTTATGTGCTTCCCCAACCTGTTTACCTTGAAGTCCCTGAGTGCCTACATGTATCAAATATAAGCCAGCCTCCCTCTGCAATCTTAAATCTTAGTGGTTCACTCTGAGGCACTATAAGCAGCTGTTGGTCAATTCTGAATCATTTAATGGACTAAAAAGCTGCAGTGGATCAGAGAAATAATGCCGATCTGTAAAAGAGGACATTACAGTCTTCAAATCAATCCTAAAACAGTGAGTCGGTAAAATGAGGCAATGATGGGAAGGAGACGGAGCATTTTCTGCCATCCATAAAGTCTGTGATAACCACATTTCTTCATTTATCTGAATAATATTCTCTGTTATCCAGGAAGTTTATTATTACTGTATGTGTGCCACAGTCTTAAAGATGTAGATATTTAATCAGAAATAAAATGGGTTAAAAGTGAAAAGGTGGTGAAATGAGATTTTAAAAAAAACCACAGAAATTGATTAAAAGTTGCAAATTTAAGTGGCCAAAAACTGACATAAATAGTGGTAAAAAGGGTTCAAAGTGTCAATATTAACTTAAAAGTGTAAGAAATGAAGGAACAATTAGTTTAAAGTGGCAAATAATAATAATAATCCATTATTGTCAAAAGTGACAATAATAGGTCAACATATGCAACATTAGGTGAAGTGCTGAAAATGTCTTGAAAGTGGAAAAAAATATACGGAAAAGGCATTGAAATTTGATGGAGAAGTGGCAGAAATGGGAGTAATGTTGCAAAAATGCATTAAAAGGAGCAAAAATATACCATAAAAAAGTTGTTTAAAAATGATCTCAAATTGTTATAATTTTTCATTTTTTGAAGGCATCTGGTGACCCCTTTCCCAGTGTCTTCTAACCCCAAATTGGGTCCTGACCCCAAGGTTGAGAACAGAGCAGAACAACTCTCCACACTACCACTCAGTCACGTCCACTAGAAACAACCAGGAAGCCGTAAACGGGTTTAAAAACCACTACATTCCACTAAATAAGCCACGAGTCAGGCTAGCAAAGAAGATTTCTGTTCATTGCTGACAAGAAACTTTAGACGTTTCACATCAAAGCAGCAGAACTTTTCTGGGTTTTCATTTGAAGTTTCTGTCCTCTCATCCGAAAACAAAAAGCAGCTTTAATAAAAAAGTTCATAATTTTATCCTAATCGTGCAAAGTCCCACCCCCTGCTTTCAGACGCAGCAGAGCGATTCGAGGATTAGATCAATGTTTTTTTTACATGGGTGTTGGTATGAGATTCATTATACTCTCATATATTATGAGTTCTATTTGTACTGTGGAGCTTTGGGAACCAGTTTGTTTTCCCTTCTGATGCACATTGAAGCTTGTAATGAGACGTTAAGATCAATATCCTCTGAATGTTGCAGAATTGACATCAATGCTGACCTTGACAAGGACCTATTGTTGTTTCATAGTTGCACCTTTGGCATCCAATTACAAACATACAGTACGTGCATTTAAAATGTCATTAGCTGCAAACGCCATTGATCATATTGTACTTGGTTGCTGATGCGATTGGCTCGTCAATACTTCAAGGTATGGGGTAACGTTATTCTTCATTAGGCAAAAAGTCATGTTTTAGGATGGAGGAGAAAACCGGAGTATCTGGAGAACATGCAAGCATGGGGAGAACATACCGGACAAGCCCCCAATTTGTTATGACCTGGCTTGAAAATGGTGACAGAGGTGGACAACTTACGGTTTTATAAAACCAAGCGTGTTTATGGACAGAAATGTAACAACACTTATACGTTAGATGCCTAACGGTACAATGGATGATACAGGAGTGAACCCCTCTTCTCAGCACCAACTGTAGGGAGTCATGCAGCTAAAATGTTGGAGAACACGGGGCCAGCACGCCCATAGGAATAATGAAGAGGATAATGCGGAGAACAACACGAGAGGCCATGACCCTAATAAACATTTCAATATGTGAAATTATGTAATTGATATTAAATGTCTGCGATGGACTGGCACCCTGTCCAGGGTGTACCCCGGCCTAACACCAAATGAGAGCTGGAGACACCAGCAGACCCCTGCGACACTGAAAAAAGATCAAGTGGGTCAGAAGATGAATGGACGGATGGATGCCAACTGCAGGGGAGATTTGGGTTGATATAAAGTTGCCCTATCCACCTTATTCCAAGGGCTGCAACTTCCTGTGTGATTATGGATTCATGGATGCCTTAAACCCTGTTTACACGAGAACGCTCACAGGTGAAAACAGCAAAATATTTTCCCAGATTTTTGTATTGTTTAGACGGCGCCGGGGTTTTCATGAGGTAAAAAAATGCAAGAATCCCAGACCACCTTCCAGAGTGGAAAACCAGGTGCCACCGTGTAAACAGTATAAACGGCAAACTGCGGTTCTCGTTGCAAACAGATGACATCACAAGCACGAGCTAGTGGAGGTAAACAAAACACTAAAATGACTACCGAGCTCCAACTAGCCTGAGCTGCGGTAAATGCTGTACAAGAGTCTTGTCAGCAAGTGTCACGACTCCTATTAGAGGGGGAGGAACAGAGGAAAACACTCCTTCACATCCACAACATTTTTGGATGTTGTGGATGTCAATCCCTCCACTGCGGAGGTTATGCGACTTTTTGTTTTGCAATGCGCGTGCAGAAACGTAGAGGCGTAGCTTCTGGTAGATTGGCAGAGGCAGGGGAAGAAATAGAGCTGTTGAGGGCGTGACATGGAGATGTTCTCTCAGAAACTCTGGATAGCAGCTTTAACGTTTACATGGAATGGAGACACATTTCTCAAGAATTGCTGTTCTCTTTTTAAAAACCAGAGGCTCATCAGTGCAGCTGGTGTACAACTCCATCCATCCATCCATCATCCATCCATTCATTCATAGATCCATCCATCCATCCATCCATACAACCAACTATAGATCCATCCATCCATTCATCCATCCATTCATCCATAGATCCATCCATCCATCCATCCAACTATAGATCCATCTATCCATTCATCCATTCATAGATCATCCATAAATCCATCCATCCATCCATCCAACTATAAATCCATCTATCCATCCATCCATTCATAGATCCATCCACCCATCCATCCATTCATTCATAGATCCATCCGTCCATCCATCCAACCAACTATAAATCCATCCATCCATAGATTCATCCATCAGTGACATAATGCAGCCACCTTCTCCCAGCTTCCTGCTAATGGGTGCTTAGCTGAAGCTACGTGTATGGGTGTGGGATTACACAGCCATTGTGAAGAGTAAATTACCACTTCTAATTGGACTCATTAAGCGGCCTTTAATGGTTTTTATGTATTGTTGGTTTATAATTTAAAACAGGAATAAGGTAATTACCTGACTGGAGTGGGATGTATGCTCAACATCACACTCAGGGTTAATCACACTTCAATTCATTTAGTTTGTCTTTATCGCTCATGAAGCAGCGTTTACTCGTCAATTCCCAACGAGCGGCGTTTGTTTATCCTCTTACATGGTTGAAGGGATTCCGTAATGAATGCTAATTTGTATCCCGCCTTGTTTTTCCAACTTTGATTTTGACATAATGTTAAAAATCACATTAAAAAAAATGTTTATATCTAGACAGACTGTATTTACTTAGAAAAATAGGAATGTGAGATTGCTATTTGCTGAAATTGTCACACAAAAAATAAACAAAACAATAAAATATTGTTTTTGGTGAAAAAATTGTAAAATAACATAAAGATGCAATGAAATAAGTGGGTGCTAGAGCTACCTTGCTAAAAAATGTGTGTAAAAAGTAGAATTAATCTTGAAAATAAAACTTCCAAATACTCCACGCAGCAGGATTGTCCTAAATATTCTACACACTGGAGTATTGTTAAAACCAGTGGTGGCAGTGCTGCACTCTTACTTAGAACTTTAAAGATTTAAACCTGGGGTCGGGTTTTATTTTTATTTTTTTTAACATGAACTCTGGTTGGACTCGGCTCTGATGCTGTGCTGTGAATGAACTGTGAGGTGATGTGTTTGGATTAGTGTGAGAAAAACACACAAATGTTTGCTGAGGAGGTGAATGGATACTGTCCTCTGGTGCATAAATAAATTATGTTAAAAGAAATGCATAAACGGCTCCTTGCATAGCTGTGTGTGTCACATGTAGAGAGTAGCTCTACAAGTTGTGTGTGTCACAGCAGTAAACCTTTACGTAGCGTCACATGAAGCTGCTTGTCATGTTTATAGTTGGATGCAGAACGAGTGGAGAGTAAATATAGCTGAGTTGTTAAAGAAACATCATTTGCCGTGTGAATGCAGAACTTTATAGAAACAAAAATGGAATCTAGTGCTGGGCAATACATCGAGATTCAAGATAAATCAAGTTTTCTATTTTGGTGATATAGAAAATGACATTATCGCCTATATCAATATAAGTTTTTTTAGCTTGTTTTGTTTTAAAATAATTGTTTAAGGAGTCGCTGCTTTCACTACTTCTAAGAACAGCATAAAAAGCACAGTTTGATGGATTTCTGAGTGCGTCCTAATCCAGACCTTCCTCTAAACAAGCCACACTACAGAACTCACTCACACGTGCTGTCCCTTTGAGGACAAACAGAACAAAGTGATACATATTGTGCAGCTGTTTGTTAATAAATGAATTAAAATTATTGTGATTTATTACGTATATCGCCATTTTGAGAAAAAAATATTGAGATATGAATTTTGGTCCATATCACCCAGCTCTACCTGAATCTCACTGGGACTCTACTGGTTTATTAAAAATGGGAGTAAAAGTGGATGACAAGTTACCTGAGACGATTGTACTAAAGACAGAATATTATTAATAATAATAATAATAATAATAATAATAATAATTAACAATCCTGAGGAGGAACAAACAACTCAGACGATAAATGAATGACAGAAACTATGTCAACACTATGGATCATTCTCACAACTTAAGAAGTCAGCTTTATGCAGCTCATGCTCCTCCTCTCATTTCTTGCCTGCAGGCACACCTCAGTCACTGCGTCTCTTTAATATTCAGGTTAACTGTTACGTGTGTTCAGCCTTTAACCCTCTAAACAATCCCACACAAACACATGACGACTGGGTTTCTCCAAAACAAGCAGAGAATCAATCTGTGTCGTGCATTTTCCACCTTCTTCTATTTACCTCGTCTGCTTTCATGGAGTCGCTTTTTTAACTCGGTTCAGTTCCTCTCGCCCGGTGCCAGGAGGGAAGGTACTGAGCAGTAAAGTGGGTCAAGTCTCGACTCACACTAGTTGAGAAAAAGGCAGAGCAGTGAGTCCTGCCTATTGAGTGGAACTGTTCATGCCTTTGGCGTCAACATGACACGCTGATGGACTCAAAGGTGTAATCGAGTTTGTGAAAAACTCTCAGACGTCCAGGATTTTTGCTCTGGTGTAAAGAAATGCAAGCGTGGTTTCATTCAAACAGGCTTTAGAGGCTTTGGTTTGTCTAATGGCATTAAAAAGTAAAAATAATATATAATGTTATGAGGAAATTATGAAACCAGAATGTCTGGTAATCTTTTAGTGTTGTACAAATCAACAGAAGAAAATCTGAGCCGCGAGGAGGAAAAAACATATCATAATTATTCATTTTAAGTCAGAATTGTAAAACAATTTTTTGTCCTAATTTTATTTCCTAATTTTTTTTGTTATATTATTTTTGTCTTTTTTGTACCCTTTTATTTTTGTTTTTATAATTTTGGTCTTGTTTTTTTTGTCCTTAGTTTTATTATTATTTTAAAGTTAATTTTGCGTGTATCCCATAACAGAAAAATAAATAGATACATACTGTAAGAGACAGAAGACAAGAAAATTCTCTCTCTAGTGCTTGATAAAAATGTTTCCGTACGCTGGTTCATATCTTTAGTCTAAGCTCGTCTAATGCCATCAATAAGTAAAGATAAAATATTATGTTTTGAGGAAATTATGAAATCAGAATGTCTTTTTTAATGTTGTGCAAAGCAACAAAAGAGGATGAAGAAAAGAAAATCAGAGATACTTGGAGGAAAAACATATATCAGAATTATTATTATTATTATTATTATTGTTATTATTATTTTGTCATTGTTTTTCTTTTTTATGCTTTCATTTATTTATTTCAGTCTTGTTTTTTTTTTCTTTTTCTTTAGGATTTTTTTCTTTATTTTTTTTTTTTATTTTGTTGGTAGGAGGAGGAGCTGACTGCAGGTATCAGGCTGATGTGATGCATATAATCTAAAACCACAGAAATTGGTTAAAAGTTGCAAATTAGAATGGCCAAAAATGGACAGAAAAAGTGGTAAAAAGGGTTCAATTAGGGCTGGGCGATATGGCCTTTTATAAATACCGCGATATTTTTAGGCCATGTCACGATACACGATATATATCTCGATATTTTGCATTACCCTTGAATTAACACTTTGATGCACAAAATCACACCAGTATGATGATTCTATATGTCTACATTAAAACATTCTTGATCATACTGCATTAATATATGCCAATTTTAAACTTTCATGCAAAAAAGGGGATATCACAACTAAGTCAAAGTTGACATAACTGTATTTATTAAACAGTGAGTGGCTCAAACATAAAATTGTCAACAGAAAGTGCACGTTCTGTGCAAAATTGTCACAGAGACATTTCAAAACAAGACATTAGTGCAGGATGCAACTCACATGGCATTTCAAAACACAAAATTAAAGTGCACTTTTTGTACATAATGCCACTACAATATTTTAAAACAAATAGTGCCCTTTTGTGCATGTTGTCATTAAAATGACATTTCAAAAAAAAAAAATAAAAAATAAAAAATCAAAAAAAAAAAAAAAAAAAAGTCCGCGAGTTTAACGGTATGGTCATTTTCAACACCGCACAGACTACAAGCTGCGATATATCGAGTATATTCGATATATCGCCCAGCCCTAGGTTCAAAGTGTCAATATTGGCTTAAAAGTGGCAGAAATGGGGGAAGGGGGGTAATGTAATTTAAAAAGTAGCAACAATTAGTTTAAACTGGCAAATAATGTGAACGAAAAATCATGAATGTGGTGAAATTGGAAAAACATTAGATGGGAAAAGTGGTGGAAAGTGCCAAAAATGTCCTGAAAGTGGAAAAAATGTGCAGAAAAGTCATTAAAGTTTGATTAAAAAAGAACAGAAATTGGTGTAATGTAGCTAAAATGTATTTTTTCTAAAAGCAAAAACATGGCAAGAAAAAATGATTAAGTTTGCTGTAGATGCTGAAAAAGGGTAAAAATAAGCATCAATGCATCTGGCGACCCCAAGGTTAAAAACTCCTGCTCTATACAATTCAATAATCCAATAATTAAAAAAATCTCTCTAGTGCTTAATAGAATTCTTCTTCCATAAGTTTCCTTTTGCCTGAATTTTACGACCTTGTTAATGGCTTCATGATATTAAAAACATAATTATTTTACTAAACCTGTTTACCAACATATTTCTTCGTTCATGAGATTGTTATTAAATGTTATCCCCCTAAAGTCACTGTTCATATTATACGCAGGTCAAAAAGTAATTACAGTGATGCATCAAATGGAAAACTAAACTAAACTAAAACCTTGGAGGACTTTGGTCTTTTGTTGCTAAACTGTTTGGTGATGAAAGAGTGAAACGCGAACATATTCCGTGATGTTTTTCATGCCTTGAGCTGGCTTTGATAAACTGCTTTTGTTGTCCTTGTCTCTCTACGTTTAAAGTTAAATGCAAAGCCTGAAGGAAGCCAATGTTGAGTTATTTTATGATGCTGTGTCTGTAAGCTTCAGAGTACATTACCTGGGACTACGTACAGTAGATATGAGACAGAACAAAGATATCCTGACAATGATCAAGCGTTCTTTAGGTTAATCCAACAGAAGATAATAACATTTAATATTTAATACCTTTAATAGTGAGGATGCAGGGGGCACTTCTAGGTTAATGCTATTGCATGGCTAGTGTTAAGTTAGTGCTAATGCTAGGTTAATTCTAATGCTAGACTAATGTTCATGCTAGGTTAATGCTATTGCTAGGCTAATGCTATAGCTAGCCGAATGCTAATACTAGGTTAATGTTATTATTAGGCCAATGCTTTCGCTAGGTTGTTATTATTGTTATTGCAAGGCTAATGTTAATGCTATTGTTAGGCTATTGCTAGGTTAATGGTAATGCTGGGTCAATGCTAATGCTACTACTAATTCTAGGCTATTATTATTATTAGGGCCTAGGCTAATGCTAGGTTAGTGCTAATGCTAATCCTTGCAAATGTTAATGCTAACTAATTTTAATGCTCGCTAAATTTAATGCTAGTTAATGCTTATATTAATTTATGCTAACACTAAGCTAATGATAATCTAATGCAGTGTGACACGGACCAGCACCTGCATCCTTACTTGCATTTTCTTCGGGAAATGCAAATATTCTAGTTATTCATGTAATAAGAATGAATATCTGAAATTTGGTCTAATATACATTTATTTCAGTTCCCTGAAACAGATTTTCAGATTTTCTTCAATTTCTCCATTTTGGTGCTGGGCTGCAAAGAAAAAAGCTAATTTTATTCCTCTTATTCAACCAATGGCAGGAGTGCAGGAACTAAAATGTCTCATCCTCCTTCAAAACAACAGAATAAAGCATTGAATGCTCTCTTGCATTGGCTCCTCCCTCCAGGTAACTATTACGGGACCCCGAAGCCCCCTGCAGAGCCCAGCCCCGTTCAGCCCGACTTGGTGGACCAGGTTCTTTTCGATGAAGACTTTGGAACAGAAGGCCAGCGTAAACGCACAACGTCCGTCAGTAAAATGGACAGGAAGGACAGCGCGGCGCCCGAGGAGGAAGAGGAGGAGGAGCGCCCGCCCATGGTCAACGGACTGGCAGGTGAGTGAATAATTTGTGGTTTATTTTTTAATCGTCGTCTGAAGAAGGAATACATTATTTTATCCAACACAACTCTCTCAGTATTAGCTCTGATAGTCCTCCTCGTTTGGTCGGTGTGAACACGCAAATGAAGTCTAGAGCTGATGAAACAGGAGAATTCTAGAGCGATTGTTTCTGTCGGTCTTGGAGCGTTTCCAATCTAAGACTAGAGCGATTAGGAGCGCCATAACACAAACGCTCTCTGAGTGGATCAAACACAGGAAGTATCAATGATGACATAGAGTGCATGGCATTGTGGGTGGTCAGTAAGAACCGGCGACTGCGCAAAACAGGGCATGAACTTCCCATCACAATTCTGCTGTTTCACTCTTATCTTGCAGGTGAAACAATGGTGGATGTTTATTTTGGTGCTCACATCCAAAGTTTGTTCCCGGTATTCCTCGGGAACTTTTAAATTTGGCTGGATTCGGATATTTTCATTTAAGCCCGAAAATCAACATCTGTCATGGTTTTGCTACAACTTTCAGTGAAAACATCAGAAATGTGTTTGGAAGTCACTTTGTCAAAGTTTTTGGGGCAAACACAAGAAATCACAGTAAGAATGAAAACACGTCTATATATTCATCTACAGGACTCTACAGCACCCTAAAATGTCAATAAGAGTGTTTACTTATCAACCTTTCACATCTTTTTCCAAGCAAATGATCTTTGATTATTGATCTTTAAAGTTTAAAGTCCTAATCTTAAAAAACAAAAAAACCTACTCTAGTGAACAAAGAGTTTGTGTTTCTTGAGATCTCTCAAACTATCTTGTTGTTGTTTTCAGAACATATGTTAATCCTCAAGAACAAAATACTTCCTTGAAACTTAACATGAAGACAACAAGAATCCTTCAAAAATAAATTATTAAAGGTTTTTGAGAATCAATTTTACATCTGAAACCAAAATAAAAAAGCCTTGGTTTGACATGACTTTGACTGGCACTTGGGATCTCAGCCAGAGGGAGAATTCTCTTTGTAGATCGATGGATGTCATTCCAAATTGTCGGGATCATGATGCACAGCTTCATTTTTGAGGAGCTTGAGGAGAGTTTGGAATGTACTGAATGTAACTATGAGGAGAGAAATGTACTTATTTATTTATTTTTTGAATTGGGAAACAAACTTTGTGATTTACATTGTGATTCACATTTTGTGTAATTTAAAAAAAAAACTACTAATCTACAAAAATACAAAAAAAGTTACTGAAAAAAAAATGTCTAGGGTTTGAATTTTCCTCCTTAGGTTTATATTTAAAACCAGGTTGTTTTCACTTCGTCCAAAGGACTAAAAAGTTGTGGTGGTGAGAAAAAGGCTGTAACGGGAACAACCTCCAGGCGTCTTTTGAAGACGACAACCCTTTTATTTTATAGAAGTTGACGTGACAAAAACACACACAGTGAGCTTTCACAAGGCCATTGGTCCAAACGTTTTTTTTTCCACAGCATTATGCAAATAAATAGATATGAATTGAGATTTTCCGTGTCAAGTATAGACAGTTCTATATATATTAGTTGATTTTTACGTGGAGATAATATCTCCAAAATATATAGCGGTCATTTCATGTCATTTCAACAAATTTTCAGGGCATTGGATGCACTTCTGTTTTACCAATTGATTATTCAATAGGCACACTGTACATTTTTAGTTTGATTAGATCAATACTTTTTGGCCAATTTAGTGAGTGGGAGTATGTGTTAATTTTTGTGTGTCCTTATTTTTCTTCTACTTTGAGCTTCCAATATATCAGGATAATGGATATGTAGTGCCAGTATAAACGTATAAATAATAAAACACAAAAATATGTAAAAACCACTGTATCAGAAAAACATTTATTTTTCAAAACATATTATTAAATATTAACAAGTTTCTCATGTTTTATGTTACTAGTGAAAACCTATTAAACAATAAAGGATTATAAGACACAGAGGCAAGCTACAATGGTCTCATGTAAAGGATTTTAAATATTAGCGAGTGGTGCAATAACCTAAAAGTTTGGGGTCCAAAATAAAAATGAAGAAGTTGCATAAAGAAAATAGTAAAAAAAAAAAAAAAAAGGATTTTTTTATAACTCAAGAGACTGTCACCATATATGCATACATGTGACTAATTATTAGTGATGTGAACAGTCTATGTTCATAGCTCAAAGCTGATTAAATTACAGGGAGCTGAGACATATGCTAAGTGGTTTACTGCTGGTCTGTTCCAGATCCAAACCCAGACAAACTTTTATCCAATTTTGAGAGTCTGGCATGTCCACCAGATAGGATGTATATCAGATTTTTTTATATATTCTGATAGAGTAGATGGAGCTGTATTGCTGTACCACATTACAGTTTCCTATGTGATGTACTTCCTGAGATATTGGAAGCTGAATATTGAAGAAAAATCGACACACACCGCACTAAATTGTCCATATCTTGAAAAGTATTTATCCAATCAAAAAAAAATCTGAATTTTTTTGGACTTAAATGTGTGTGCCATTTGTTGAAAATACATGGAATGACCCATGCTGGATATGAAACATGCTAATTTCATGTCAAGTGTCATGATTATGTGTAATACACAACCTGCAAACACAGGCCTTGTTCATAAAGGAATATGCACATTAGGATTGGGCCAACACACACACACACACACACACACACACACACACACAGAGTGTGATACTAATAGTGGTGATGTTGCTGCATTGGTCAGCTCTGCCTGTGCCCGCGAGGCAGTTCCCAGTACATTCCTCCTGACATGCAAATCCTATGGCAATTGCTGTGCTTCCATCCTCTTTCTGTGTACTCTCTCTCTCTCTCCCTCTCTCTACCCCTTTACTCTCCTGTGGATGCAACCGTCCACACAGAGTAGTGAGGATCAGCCGCAGCAGCAGCACCAGGAGCTGTGGGGGGAAAAACAGCAGAAATGCAAGGAGCCCACAGGAGCTCCTGTGGCGCCACAGTCTCACCTCCTGTCTCCTTCTCCTTCTATCACCTCCCGTACCCCTACACCCAACCCATCCCTCTTTCTGTCTCCATGCCCGCGTCCCTGTCTCCATCCTGGCCTGCAGAGCACAAGGACAAGGCGGAATGGAGGAGGACGGTCCCCAGCTACAACCAGTCCGCGGGGGCCATGAACCTGCACATGTGGAACCCGCAGGACGAAAGTCAGGAGCCTTTGCCTAAAAACTGGGAGATGGCTTACACAGAAACCGGCATGGTCTATTTCATAGAGTAAGTAGCCTTTCTACTGCAACTTTTGTCAACATCGCGGTCCTTTTTACCCTCAATTTATTGACAATCATCTATCAGCGCCAATTAGAACAAAAACTCCTGTTCAATAGTCTTTGTTCCATTTGTTCAGGAGGCCTTCAATATCATTCTGTTAAGTAGTTCATCAGAGGCTAAGCCCCAATTTACGCTGAATGATAACTGCTGCGTATCTGCTGCGTAACAGCAACGGTGCTGATACGTTTCCATTAAAGTCAATTTGTTAATTTCGGCATGCGGTAACTAACTCCGCAACAGATAGGCAGACCTTCCTTTTTTTCCGGACACTGGAGCAACGAAGCATAAATTTAACAAAGATGAGCTTGTGTGGGACAGGAAGCAGTGCACAGACAGAATAAAACATCTGGTTTAATTTCAAAATAAAATAATCCTCGTTCAAGGCGGCTCGTATTTCCATTCATTTTCCAACCCACTTGGGGGTCTGCTGGTGCCTATCTCCAGCTTTATTCATGCGCTAGGCGGGGCTACACCTTCATCCATTGTTGAATCACAACAAAGTCTGAATATCTACAGGGCAGGACCAAATGGATTGTTTTCTGCTCTTAAAGGACATAATGAACTGTTTGTATGGCTTTGTTGTTCTCTTTGTACTGACTACAACTCGCTATATTGCACGATTACGCTTGAATTAGTGAGATCTCCTGAGTCCTCGCTACAACAAATAAGCATCATAAACAAAGGCGGTGGGGAATGACGGACAGCGGATTACGTAGCATTGACGTTATGGAGTCATTACGCATCCAGTGGAAATATCATTAGTTCCTTTGAGGCAACCGTTGCTTTTTAGGGACAGGAAGGATCCCAGCAAAAGAAACTTTCAGTATGAAGGTCTGATTGCACAAAGGTTAGCGGTTCAAATGTGATTGGCACGTCAATAATTCAAAAAAGGATTTTTAAACATTAAAGAAGTCCAGGAGCAGCCCAGTATAGCCCTGTTGTCCTATAGCTACTGCCACCTACTGGCTTGGACTGTTATTACTTAATATGTTCAGGTTTCATTTATTCAGACAACTGCTTTTCAGGAAATGTACTTTGCTTTCCTGACATGAAACCTTAACGTATTATTCAATGGAATTATGTTGTGACTTTGGTAATGTTAAAGAGTAACTAAACCCTAAGGTTTTGGTTGATGTGCGTCTAGGCTGGAAATTTAAAAAAATACCTTGATTGTGGGCAGGGCTCCCGGAGCAGTTAAGACACACCCAGTCCATACTATAAAATATCTAAAGAACAATCTATACTATGCTAACTAGCTACTCAATACTCACTATACCTCTCTGTTCACAATTCTCTCAATCAAACCTACTCACCACAGGATGTAGCGCCGATAGGTGCTAGTTTTCATAGGAGAGGGCGGGGCCAACAATGGTGTAAGAAGCCATCAAAACTCTTTAAAGACACTGAGGTGGTAAATGTAGATTTTAATATAATTAAATCTTAGTCATAAAATAATCTTATTGGGTCATTCAACAAATTTCCAGGACATCCTACGCACTTCAGTCTCATAAATATCTGAAATTTTTACCAATTGTTCCCTGATTATTCAATAAACACACTGTAAATTTGATTGGATTAATACTTTTTCAGTTATGGCCAATTTAGTAAGGGAGGTATGTGTCGACTTCACTGTTTCTAGCTTGTTTCGTCTGAGTGCTTCTTTCATACGCACCAACAAACATGACTGATCATGATGTGAAATGACGGCTGTGCATTTCAAACTTCAGAATTCTGTAATTTACCACTAGCATCGTTTAAAGCTGTGATTTACATCTGGATTCAGTCCTTCTGACGCCTTGATGATTAAATGGAAGCCATTTGTCGGCTAAGGTTGTAACAGACTCAGTTGTTTTTTTATTCCCTCGTGTTTTCCTTCAGGTTTGTTGGCCGGAGCTGAAAGAAGCAGGCCTCTATTGTTTACCTGGCCTGTTAGTGTGGCAGCCAGTCAATTTTTAGCCTCTGAAAGAGTCAGATTAGGCCGCTCGCTGCTAAATCGATAGCTCATTCTGTCAGTGAGGGAAACAACAGGGTAAATAGATCCCAACGGCCCTGACCTGCTCCTTCAGCTCTGCTCTTTATGATCTCTGCAACTGCTCATTCCTTTTCTTCTTAGGGCGCCCGTTGAATCCCTTTGGGCTGTGTCATGCATGCTTTTAAATGCAGTAAAAGCTTCTCGATTTTAGCAATTACATCTCAGAACATTAGTTTTGTTAAACATCTGTTTGGCAGAGCTAGTGTTACGGACTTAAAGGCAGCGTTGATGTATCTTCTGTTGGTAAAGCTCCGCCTTCTTCTTTGTATTTCAGTCACAACAGTAAGACCACGACCTGGCTGGACCCGCGCCTCGCCAAGAGAGCCAAACCTCCAGAAAAGTGCGATGAAGGAGGTGAGACAAGGCTCAAACTTCTCTGATGAAACGTTGCTGCTTTTCTCGAATACCGCCCCCCACCCTCCCTGCGCTGCACCGAACAGCGGGTGCACGGGCTGCATCCCTGCCTCTCTGAAGGGGGCGCTGGCTAACAGACGGGAATTGAACAGCTGATGACTGTCCTAATGGCTTTGAGGACACACGCAGAGAGCTCATCAGTGCAGCGTCTCTGTAAAGGCCTTTTTTCAATGGCCCCCCCTCGCCTAAAAATCCACTCTGTGTTCGGCACACAGCAGTAAAAGCTTGCAATGTTGGTCCATTGACAAACCACTGGAGAGGAGAAGTCGTGACAAATAATGTGAATAATCAGAAGCTTTCTGTTCAAGTAAAAAAAACTGCAGCCCATTAAGTCAGGGCTTCTCAATCTCGGGGTCAGGACTAAGAATATTTTCTGATTTCAGCTCATTTTTGATTATTTTTACCCTTTTTCTGCAACTACACCAAACTTGACACATTTTAACCTATTTTTATCACTTTTTCTTGCCTTATTTTGGCACCTTTTAATGCATTTTTGCTCCATTACTCCCAATCCTGCCACTTCTCCATCAAATTTCAATGCCTTTTTCTGAAAATTTTTTCCACTTTCAAGACATTTTGGCACTTAAAAAACCCTTTCCACCACTTTTCCACTTAATGTTGCATATGTTGACTTTTCTCTTTTAACCTCTTCACCATATGTCATGCTTGTTTTTGCCAAATAACCACATTCAAGATTTGTAATGCCCATTATTTGCCAGTTTAAACTGATTGTTCCTGCTTTTTAAATTACTTCAGCTCAACCCGCCCTCCCCCCATTTCTGCCACTTTTATGCCAATATTGACACTTTTTATCCATTTTACCACTTTTTCTGTCCATTTTTTTGGCCACTATAATTTTCGACTTTTAACCAATTTCTGTGATTTTTAAAAATCCCATTTCACCACCTTTTGCACCATTTTTGGTCCCCTTTAACCCATTTTATTTCTGATTAAAACAAGGATTAACATTTTCAATAATAACAAAAAATAATATTAACATACCTGAATAACAGTGGATAATATTCAGATAAATAAATAAATGTGTTTATCACAGATTCATAGAACAATGGACCATCATTTTACTGACTTTATGGATGGACCCCAAAAATCTCTCCCCTTTATTCCCCTTAAAGATGGCCCTATCTCCACATGACTGTTCTTCAATATTCATGTTTGTGTTCAACCACCTTCAGGTACAGTGGGGGTCCCCACTCTCTGGAACCTTTATTTTGGAGGTTGCGGGCTGAAAAGGTTGAGAACCACTGCATTAAGTGACTGTCCATGCAGTGCCTCAGCAGCAGATTAAGTGATTCAACTTTGACCTTTCTGTCCCCCTGCTAGAGTTGCCATATGGCTGGGAGAAGATTGAAGACCCGCAGTACGGGACCTACTTCGTAGAGTGAGTACATGTTTGCTTTCCCAGGAAGTTTTTCCCCTTTGGAGGGCAACCAAACCTTAAAGTAGATTTGCAAAAGAATCACAGGTTTTGAAGATGGATGTTTCATTATTACTGTCATCTGGTCCAGGGTGTACCCAGAGCTGTTTCTAGCTTTGTGAGAGCCTGATGCAAGATGCTGTTGATTTTACTTTAGCCACTAATCATGAAGCACACACAAAAACTAAAAGCTAGCTGAGCTAGCTACCAGTACAGCTCTGCATTTCACCTACATCCAGTCAAAATCAAAACAAACACCTTACTTTTATGTTTAGATTGTTAATCCTCCTCAGCTTTCTTCTTCTTCTTCTTGTGTTTTTCCGTTAACTGTGAATAATTCCTTTTAATGACGGCTGTCATGCTTTCAGCTGAGTGCATGACTTTGGATTTCACAAGCCACATCTTATGAAAGCGCTTTACTTTTTTCTCATAGCCTACATCAGGGGTGTCAAACGTATTTTAGTTCAGGGGCCAAATACATACCAGTTCAAACACAAATGGGCTGCAGGTTTTTGGAAAACCAACAATTTCAACATTAATGTGCCCTGGTTTGCACTTCCAGTTAATAATAATTAGACAAAGTATAGAAGACATCAACATTATCTAAGCAATAAGTGACAGATACTTAAATATCCTTTGATTAGTTTATTTTTTGACCAAATTTTTTATTTAATTTGGGGAGATTTTGTGGAATATTTTGAAAAAAATTGCAGGATTTTTGAAAAATTTCAGATTGAATGTATTTGGTAATTTACACAATGATTCATGTTTTCTCTGTCATATTCACTTTCCCCTGCAGGCAAAATCAGATGCTCTATATGGCCAGATTTGCCCCCCGGCCTTGAGTTTGACACATGTGGCCTACATTTATTCTTTTTAAGTACATTTCATACTCCTCGCATCAGGTCAGGAACTCAGCTTTGTCATTGAGTTCATTCCATGTCATTTCAACAAATGGCTGACACAATTCGGTCTCAAAAAATTTAGAAATTTTAACCAATTGTTCTATGGCCAATTCAGTTAGATGGGTATGTGTAGATTATTGTGCCTCCTTATTTTTCTTCCATTTTCAGCCTCCAATATCTCAGGATCATATAGGAATCTGAAATTTGGTATAGTAATACAGCTCCACTTACTCTCAGAATATACAAAAAGATCCAAAAAAAAAGACACAAACTGGGTTATTTCACCACTCGCGGGTATTGAAAATCCTCAACATGAGGTCAGTGTAGCTTGGCTCTGTGTCCTTTAATCATTTGTTGTTTATTAGTTTTTCACTAGTAACATAAAGAATATGGGAATATTAAGCAACTCTGCGTACTTCTCAACCATGGACCAGTGGCCCATTTCCCACAGTCCTGAAAGCTGTCATTATGGCAGCAGCATGAGCATGACTGGGTCCAGCTTTGTGTGCATACGTGAGAACTGGAAAATACGGTGATGACGGCAGACAATGAAGGTGTGGGGTTCCCTGAGAGGGAAACAAGGGTGAGAGTCCTCTGTAAACAAGAGCACAATGTTTCATTTTACCCCCATTATTGTCAACAAAAGGGTGGGGGGGTTGTTTATGAAAGAGGGTCATCGAGAGGCTGCATGTATTTCAATTTTTTTGGTTGGACAAATTTTCCAAAATGCGAGGATGTGACAGTGACAGAGAGAGAGAGAGAGAGAGAGAGAGAGAGAGAGAGAGAGATAGTAGAAGAGGAAATGAAAGAAAGATGAGTGTCTCTCTCCTCAGGCCTCATGGGGAGGGAGGAGATCTCTGTGCATGACTCATACACAGATGATACACACACACACACACACACACACACACAGTCAATGTTTAAAAATGCGGCTGATTCAACAGCATGGATGTGTTCTGTATTCTCAAGGTGCTACGTGACAGGGATTCATGCTCGCTAATGCTCATCATGCAGATTTGCCTGTTCTTTACTCTATCATTCAACCATTATATAACACTGGCGTGACTGGGAATAAACTGCCCTTAAAATACTGCCATTCATAGGCATGGGGGGCAAAAGCAAAAATGGAATTAAATATATAGACCATCTCAAGATTTGCGCCAACCACAATGTGTGTAACATATACAAAAATGCAAAAATGATTAGTAACATAATTGATAATGTTGACTTCCACCGTCCTGAACACAGGTCAAAATGCATGTTCTCACTTATCCACGCCCTCAAGAGATTAAATGCTGCTCAAATAAAGTAGCATATCACAAGTATCATATACCGTCTGAAAGTTTAGAATCTTCTGTTTTTAACCATATAAACCATTCTAAGACACAACTGTTACAGCAAACCCAGTCAATTATTTTGTCAAACTTTGGAAAAAATGGCGACATAAACAAACCAGCACTCCTCACCTTTAAAGCGATGCCATGTCTTCATTTTTGTTGCAGTACCATACATGAACTGCTGGGCGCAGTGTTGCTTCACCATTGACATTGTGAAGAAGAGTTGCGCAAAAGAAAAAGAAACAAGTCACATGACTCGAGCACCAAAAAAAAATGTATTTTTAAAAGAACTGCAAATTAATTCATATATATATCACTGTGTTTTATGGCACTTGAAATATATTTTATATTAGGAATTGTATTTCTTAGAATGAATTTGGAAAAACTGGAATTAAAACTTTTGACCACTGGGGGGAAATGCCCCCACAAAAACCACATATGCTTCCATTACACCATTAAAGCATGGTAATCCCACTGTGCAGACCGACATTGAAACAACGTTGGAATGACTTGATGGCCTGACGTTGAGAAGGCATCTCTGGCGGGTGCAGAGTGAACGTTTGACGTTTTCTAGACATCCCAAAAAGACAGAATAAGAAAGGTGGCCCATGGTGGGTTCGATCCCCTGACCTTACGCTTTCAAGCGCACTTCCTTACCTATGCTATGACAAAATGCAGCATTAAAATACATTTTAATAACTGTTTTGCACTGTAAGATCATACAATACCATTCATTTGGGGGGTATTGTAATTTTGTATATATATACAGTATATATATAGTATAGTTTATTTGTAATTTTGACGATTTGGTTATATGTGTGTTTGTTAAATTAACCTGACCCGACGACGTCTGAAAAAGACGTCTTCTCAACGTTGTTTCAACGTTGACTTGCTGAATGGGAGCTCAACATTAATTATTTCTTTAAATTTCATATGAGAAGTGAAATCGCTTCAAACGTTGAACGTCACATCAAGGTCCAGATGAGGTCGTGGTCATGACGTTCAGATGCCGAGTTATTTTGGACGTTATATAGACGTCCAGGTTTGGTCCAGACCGACCGACGCGTTATAAACGTGATCTGGAGGTCCGTGGACGTCGGATGTTTAGTGGGATTCAGCTTTCATAGATAATAAATGTCAGTTCTGTTTGGATAAAAACTAAGAAACACGAGGTAGAGGAGTGATTTCTGTCCAAACACAACAGACTGTGGTCACATCTGAGGGAGATAAAGAAGCTATTTAACATCAAACACGTTTCCCTCCATTTGAATGAGTCTGAAGGGTTCATTGCTCACTCACTTTAGTTACTTCTAACATTCTCTTTGATATCATGAAGGCTTTTGTTTGATCTGATCAATATTTCTAAGAGTATGCAGATCTTTTTCAGCAGGTGTGAATAAATGCTGAACACACTCAACACGTATTGTTTCAAAAATGCAAATATGAACTTCAAACCAAAATGAATTCCTACGTATGCACGTGCACAGCCTTGTAGTGAGCTCCTGTTACTGAACAGATATAAGCACACTTTAGTGGTTTGGAATAAATCAATATTCCCAATAACAGTCATACAGTAGGTAAAAATGTATGCATAGACATTTTTTTTTTTAATCACAATAAAATGTGCACTTCAGATCTGATCGAGATGAAAGTTGGTGTGATAATTGTGGAGTAAACCCAACATAACCAAGTCAAATTTAATCAAGATCAGTCAATTTTGAACCGAGAAATGAATTTTTGAAAATACATGCCACCCGAAAACACATTAGCCCTTATTCGACCACTTCACGCAAACTTCGGTATTTATCCATTGTGACATGATCACACACTAAGATCAGATCTCACATCAGGTCTGACCTTGTGTACGATAATCTGATCTGTTTAGATCTGTTTGTGGTGCAGCAGCAAAATTTGACTGAGAATGAAAATAAAATTTTAAACAAGCCTCAGCTGTCATTTAAGCATAAGCAGACATTCATTCAGAACAGATTTAAACGGATTATTAAAACAAATTAAACCTAATAAAATGATTTTTTTTTAAAGCCTACTTTATTACTGATACCACTTTTTTGGTTTTCATGGAAAACTGTATAACCCCACTGGTAAATTCTGCTACCGAGTGTTGTTTACCCAGTGCACTCGCGCGCACACACACACACAGACGGGACGCACTACTATGCTCTGTCTTGAAGAATGAGGTCCTATTTCCTGTGTACAGCACATCACTGGGGGCTGTACAGAGTAAATAGGACCTCATTCATGCTTTTAAATGTATATGGTTTCCTAAACTTTGACGAATGTGCTGTAGTAATCAGTAATTTGATAAATTTTAGGTGAAATTGACTGAAGGTAAAATAAACACAGACGTGGTACATTTAGTAATTTTTAATGTTTTTTAAGGGTTTTGTTCATTTATTTTACTGTGATATTTATTGCCTCAAGAGGGCGTACAGCTGAGGTCGGTATAAACGTCATATCCGTGTGTCTTTCCAGGAACTCTGTTGTGACGTTGTTCTCAGCGCACACAGGGGGGCAGACTTCACCTGCTCAGTAACTGATTCTCTTCCACAGAACATTTAAATGATTAAATTATTACCGATTGCCGATTTTCATCAACGACCGATACTTTGTACGCTGGGATTAGTCAGATACAAATGTTTCATTAATCACACGTTAGTCCTGTCGTACGATCAAATATGATCTCAAATTTGCACGTGTTTTAGCATTAGCTAGCATTAGCATTAACTAGCATTAGTGTTAACTAGCATTAGTGTTAACTAGCATTAGCGTTAACTAGCATTAGCATTAGCTAGTATTAGCTAGCATTAAAAATAGCATAGCTAGCATTAGCTTAGCATTAGCATTAACCTAGCTTTACTTAGCCTAGCAATTGGACTAGCCTAACAATAGCATTAGCATCACCTTATTTGTTGAAATTGGTTGAAAATTGTAGGAGTAGTTTGAGGATACGGAATAATAATAATAATAACATAACTCACAATCATGAGGAGGCGTCCTGCGTCATGAATCACACGTTGGTTGATAAATGAGGGCCGTTGTGTCTATATTTTTCAGTAGAGTAAATTAACTCTTTCTTTAATGATGTGCTTTGTCGACATGTAGCATTTTTTGGCTCAGACTGAACTTTGTGGCTTTCCCACATGTTGAGCAGCTGCTGTGTGCCCAGCATGTCTGATGATGTCACAGTCAAATCACTGATTTGCATGACGACCCAAGAAACAACATCAACAACAGTGTGCACACGCTGAGTTCTCTGAGGCCAAAAATCATCACCGCGGGAGGAAGAAAGCTACATTTATAACAGTACTATCAGTTGATGCTCACTTTGTCTAAACAAGAACTAAAACTTGAAGTTTTCCACTTTTTTAATGGGACGTGAACAGAGATTTTCATTCTCCTAATGTTGTTCTCAACTTTGCAGCCACATCAACCAGAAGACCCAGTTTGAGAATCCAGTGCTGGAAGCAAAGAAGAAGGTCACCATGGACACGCCCACTGCAGCATCACCTCAAGCAGCCACGCCCACAGGTAACCATGCCTACTTTCTTTTCTTTTTTTTAACACCTTAGCTTTATGTGTGTTCATTTTTCCTACAAATTATATATTGATTTTTAATTTATTATAATTTTGAATAATACAGTTTTTTTTTCTCTCTCCTTTGGTAGTTATTTTTTTTTTTTTTTTTAATTGATTAAATATTTTTGGAACCTTAACCCTTCTTTGTTACCCTAAACCAGACATAGGCAACTGGGGGCACATGCGGCCCTCGGTCTAATTTTGTGCGGCCACCAAAACAAAATTATAATTCATGAAGTTGGAAGTTATATGAAGCCCAACATAACACACAAAACTCCAGAAACACAGAAAACAACAGCAAAATGCACTAAATGTGAACAAAAGTACGCAAAATGTCAACAAAGACACACTAAACAACCACTTAAACACAACACAACAACATATACAAAAGGATGTCAAAGACACAAAATGCCAACGAAATTGCACAAAATGACAACAATAACACAAAACTATGACAAAAACACACTCGATAAACACACAAAAATGTGCCTTATTGACAAGAAAATAGACAAAATAAATTAAAAAACCTACAAAATGTCTAAAAACTTAAAAACACCCAGAAAACCCACACAAAAGGACTACAAAGAGGAAACTTTTTGTTTTTTCCTGTGTTAATGACCAGATTTATTCTAATGCTAACCTGAATGTTGATAATGTGGCCCTCAGATCAGACAATCACATTTTTGTGGCCCTGTTCTGATAGAAGTTACCTATCTCTGCCCTAAACCCTAACCCCAACAAAAGTCAACATAGCTCCAAAGGTGTCATAATTTAGCGAACCACCCTTAATGACAGCCTTCATGACACCTTATTCGTGCTAATGACAGATAATAACAGCGTAATGTCAGCCTTATGTATAAAGCTTCAAGTAAAGTGTTCCCTAATAATGCTGTAAGTGTACTCACATTAGTATTCACAGTAGCCTCTGGGTGGCAGACGTCCTCTGAACGTAGCCGTCTGCCTCTCTCTGCTGCACACACACACACACACACACACACACGTTGTACCTTGCCCTCCCTTGTTAATGAGAATTAATGGCCGTCGGTCTGAGTGTGTGGACACTGGTGAGGCTGGTTTTGCCCACCCTGTCCCCCCACAGTGCTGTGCACAGCCATAATTACAGAGCTGACAATCCTGTGTCATTCCATCATTTCACCCCCTGAGACAAACAGACAGCCTCATCAGGAGCATGTAAACATAGCTGTGGTATGTAGCCCCCCCCCCATCATCTCACCCTGATCAACGTGTTCTGCTTTTACAATGCTATCACTGTAGCTGTCAGAGCTATCATCAGGGAAACGGTGAATATCACACCTTGTTGTACCTCTGCGTGTCCAGGCATGCGTTCTCACTAATGAGATTGATTATCCTGCATTTATCAGTGTGAGAAGAATCCTGCTGCATGCACAGAGAAGGACCAGCTCAGTTCTTTGCCTCTTTATCTCCTGTCACCAGAAGTGTAAAGCAATGAAGTAAATGTTCTTTGTTTCAACACTTCAAGAATAACTAAACCCCAAACCATTCTGCTGACTACAAATGTATTTGCGTATAAAGTAGTGCTGTTGATTGATCCTGGTCCAACTCTCAACATTTTAGTCAAAGTATTTAAAATTAGAACAAGATCATGTGATGTTTTGGGACCATCTTGCGCCACAAACAGGCACTGTTAGCCCCGCCCCTTTTATAAAAACTAGCACCTGTGGGCTCTACAGTCTGTGGTGAGTAGGTTGGACTGAAAGAAGAGTGAATAGAGAGGTATATAGAGCAATGAGTAGCGAGTTAGCATAGCATAGATTGTTCATTGGAGATTTTATAGTATAGACTGGGCGTGTCTTAACTGCTCCAGAAGCCCCACCCATAATCAAGGCATTTTTTTGAAGTTAAAAATATATACTTTTACTCCGTTACTTTTATTTTTGCCACCGCGTTACAAGTTAAATCATGAATAATTAATTTGTAATGGAAATGTCCGAGAGCAGGAAAAGAACAACTTCCAGTTCGCGCGTGGATTGGAGGTCATGGCGGGAATGGGATGCCCGGGGTAGGTGGAGATCAGTTAGGCAACCATGCGTCCGCTTTCAGAAATTCCACCAATTTCTGAAAGCTAATGAGTTGCTCTATATCGCCAATGTCAACTGTTCATGTATGCTCAGGTGTTTTTTTGTTTTGTTTTATCATAACACATCTTTTTCATTTTAGGGGAAAACATTTACGGCTGTTTTGCTGCTTTTTATGCTTTACTTTTACACGTGATTTTGATACTTTTGTAACTGTTTAAAGACTTTTACTCAAATGATTTTCTAATCGGGGCATAAAACTGTTAACAAAGACCTTTTCAGTTATTATGTTTGTACTTTTGCTTAGTTATTTTCGTCATGTACTTTTTACACCTCTGCCCGTCACTCTCATCCTGCTCTGTTTTTCTCACCCACACTGTTTATTATCATTACTTCCCTGTTTGTCATAAAGTTGCCTCCATTTGGTGCCATTGAAGGAAATGACACCAAAAATGTTACCTGTAAAATGTCAGGAGGAATCTATCAGCGCAGTGAAAGGCTGTTTTTTGGTTGTAATAAATGAATGTTTACAGGCCTTGTAAGCAAACTTTTCTTTATGGGAATTTTAATGAGAACTTCCCCGAGTGTACATTTGATTATGAGCAGCTAGCGACGGCGCTGTCAGACATGCCGTCACTCAGTGGATGTTGTTATGATGGCGACAGATGGTAATTTATGAAGGAAGCGTAGCAGCTTCTCCATCACATTTGTACATGTTGAGTAACATAATCAATCTCTGCGTCAAGAATACTGTGACCTTTAAGTGTCTTGGGTAGAATATTAGCATTGGGTTTTAAAACTTCTTCTTCAAAAACATAAATTAGCTAAAACATCATTACTAGTTGATATAACATAATATACTTTATATGTTGGGTTTGATCATTTTTAAACCTTTCTTTTGATTTTGTTGATTAATATTCATTATCAGTCATTCTCAGATGGTCATCCCCCTTGTGTCACACGTGTCCATGTTATTTATGCTTTGCTCCTGTTTCCCCTCCTACAGAGAAGGCTGCTCGGAGGCCACGGCGTTTCACCAGAGACCCGGCTCAGTTGCAGGGCACCCTCCTTCAAACGGCTCTTAGAAAAAGCACCCAGGGCTTTGGGTTCACCATCATTGGAGGAGACCGACCCGACGAGTTCCTCCAGGTCAAAAACGTCCTTCCAGATGGACCGGCCGCTCACGACAAGAAGATAGCCTCAGGTGAGTGCCCCCTCCTTCTGCAACTACACCAAATTTGCCACATTTGAACCTATTGTCATCTCTTTTTCTTGCAATGTTGGACCATTGACAAACCACTGGAGAGGAGAATTCCTTATATTTACCGCTGTGTGCATGAAACCCTTTGACAAATCATGTGAATAATCAGAAGCCTTCTGTTCAAGTCAAAAAACTACAGCCCATTAAGTCAGGGGTTCTCAACCTTGGGGTCAGGACTAAGAATATTTTCTGATTTGAGCCCTTTTTTGTTTATTTTTACCCTTTTTCTGCAACTACAACAAACTAGCCATATTTTAACCTATTTAAATAACTTTTTTATGCCATATTTTTGCTCATTTTAATGCATGTTTGCAACATTCCTCCCATTTCTGCCACTTCTCCATCAAATTTAAACACCTTTTCTGCACATTTCTTTTCCACCCAATATTGCTTATGTTGACCAATTATTGTCACTTTTTGCCTCTTTTCACCATATTTCATGCTAAGTTCTTTGTCAATTAGACATGCTCATTCACATTTGTCATGCCCATTATTTGCCAGTTTGAACTAATTGATCCAATATTGACATTTTTAACCATTTCACCACCTTTTCCACCATTTTTGTTCACTTTTAATCCATTTTATTAATGATTAAAACAAGTTATTACATCTTTAAGATGATTATATACTATGGTGCAAATAATAATAAACTTCCTGTATAACAGTGGATATTATTAAGATGAATAAATAAATGTGGTTATCACAGATTCATAGAACAATGGACCATCATTTTGCTGACTTATATATCTTATTTATAATATAAAATAAACATCAAAGATTATCTCAGGTAGTTACATGATAACAATGATTGCTTATGACAGTATGTTTTTTGTTTCTAATATCTTTGTTGTTACTGTAAAATCATGCAAATTTTGATGAAGTGCTTTTAGATTACAAGTCCAACTAACTGTAGCAACAGCTGAGAGTTGAACGTTCGACGGGATAATTAATTTAAATTCCCCTCAGTGAAAGATAATGCCAGTAATGGAGTTAATTGTTGACTGCAATAGATTTTTTTTTTTTTAAATACTGTATGTCAGTTAATTGTTGGTATGCAGCATTTACATTCAGTAGAAACCTAAACCTTGCATCCCTCTGAGCTTAATGCAGGAGTAAAACCTGTGCAGTGTGAGCATTGATTGTGTGGGTGTGTTGGACCCTCCTCTGGGCTTTTATCTCATTAACGAGTCAGCGTTTCTGCTGGTTACGGTTAGATTTCCACCTGTGTCGCAGCAAGGCCGTCGACAAGGAGACGCTTTTTGTACGAGTAAAATGTATGAAGCAAACAAGTATATGTTCTGTTGCTTTCAGTTGATCTGCTGAAACGATAGCAGCCTTCAGATTTCTCCCATTAACTTAAGCAGTGTTGTAGTTTGTAGGTGGAGCCTGTCTGTCAAAAGGTCAACGTCAACGTCAAGTGTAAAAAAAAAACAGACTTTTCCATATCTCTACAAATATTGATTGTACAAGTTTGATGATTACATTTATGAAAAGCTCATCTCAAGTGGACTATTTTATTTCATTGGACCGAAGCTGTATGACCTACCAGTAAAAAGATTGGTAGGGGTCAAAGTGCATGACATCACAAAATATATATATATATACTTTTTTCCCTACAACTTGGCTACTGGTACCATTGAACAACATTTCCTTTCAATGTGTGACCTTGACCATCACTTAAGGTCATATTTAAGGTCAAGAACTCCTCAGAAAAGTGAACAAAGTGTGACCTCAAAGCTTTCAGGATGATGAAGTTCAGCCAAAACTTGGCCACACATTGAGATACAGTGCTCAGACTGGTACCATTGAACAACATTTTTTTTTCATGTGTCAAGGTCAGTCTTCTGTTTTTCTCGCATTATTACTTTCAATTTAATTAGTAAAAATAACAAACTAACAAATTCAGATACAGGTTGTTATTTTGGCCAATTTCTTCAATTTTCAAATGCCAAATACACACTTGCCTTGCAAATACAGGTCTTGTCTAGTTTCATCCATACATCCAATACTTATTGATTGTTTTTACTTATCATATACAATACAATGTAAATCTTGGACGTAAATCTATAGCTGTAATATGGTACCTCCATAACTGGTATCTGTTGATAATTAATTAGTAAGTGGAATTACATACCCATTAATTACTGTTTTTTATATTACTATTGTATGTTGTTTATCTAATCATTTAGTTATTGGTTGTTTTTTTATGTAAGTATAAAAAATATATACAGTACAAATATAAATATATACTGTATTAAACTTTCGTTATACATTTACACTGCTAATATACATTTCTATAACAATTATTTATTATTTATTGTAATTTAATCAATGATTTATAAGGTATAAGAATTTACTGTTTATTGGTACAATTGATTGATTATGTTGTATATTAAATCAATTCATTATGTAAAGGAATTAACAGTAATATTGCAATAAATTATTTTCTTTTTGATGTCTTCACTCTCTTTTTACAAGCAGTATTCACGTTATTCCTGGAGACTCTGTTGTAGATATGATTATGAGCTAAATTATCTTATTGTGAAAGGCTAAAAGGGAAAATAGAGTTTTGTTTAACTAAACAAATGTTAATGTATTTAAATGGACTGAATTATTTTTCTTTTAACTTCAACTTCAACATCATCTTCTTCCTCTTGAGCTTCATCATCATCTTCTTCTCATACGGGCCTGAATTCAATCTTTGTTGATGAAAGAAACGGGAGTTAAAATTAATTATTTGTTAAAAGTTTTTCAGATAAATCTGAAAAAGGACTCTTATTGTGAAAGGCTGAAAGGGAAAATAGCATTTTGTTTCACCTAACAAAGCCTGTTACTTACATTTTGTCTTCACTTATTATTATTATTATTATTATTATGTATTTGTTTATTTATTCATGTATCTTTTTAGGTAGTTAGTTAGTTAGTTAGTAGCAATTTCAGGAGTCCATAAATGTGATTATTTTCTGTTCTCGTTCCATATTTGACATACTGTATGTTCACTCCGTTTCTGTCTCAGGTGACGTGATCGTGGACATTAACGACAGTTGTGTTTTGGGGAAGACACACGCTGATGTTGTGCAGATGTTCCAGTCCATCCCCATCAATCAGTACGTGGATATGGTGCTGTGTCGTGGTTACCCGCTGCCAGAGGACGCCAGCAGCAGCGAGGACGTGCCCAGCGGCTCCGGCACCTCCAAGGACGTGTCTCCCTCCGCCTCCAACCCCCAGGACCACCACAGCACGGACGGGGGGGCCACGTCCCGGCCCATGACCAATGGAGGACGGCACCAGCCCCACCATCACCATCACCACCACTCCCACGGCCACGCCCAGGAGGGCCCCGACCCCACGCTGTTACAGCCTGAGCTGATCAGCGTCCCTTTGGTGAAGGGCCCCGGGGGGTTTGGCTTTGCCATCGCAGACTGCCCTCTGGGACAGAAGGTGAAGATGATCCTGGACGCCCAGTGGTGCCGCGGCTTGTTGAAGGGCGACGTCATCAAAGAGATCAACAGACAGAACGTCCAAACGCTGAGTCACTCCCAGGTGGTGGACATCCTCAAAGACCTGCCTGTGGGAAGTGAGGTCAACGTGCTGGTGCTCCGAGGAGGTGAGTGACCTTGTGTTGTTTATGGGCAATGACATTCAATGATGTCAGTGAAGTAGAAATCAATCAAGGATTAGTGCAGTGCTTTTTTAAAAGTTGTTAAGCCATCAAATAATTGATCGCGTATGCACAACAAATACACACAAAACACCAACACAAATACACATAAAATGACTCCAAAACACAAAAAACAAACCAAAACTCACAACATTACTTCAAAACACATAAAGGGGGTACGTTACAAAGCATGATTACCTCTTTTTGCGCTAACTTCTGTAATTGAATCAGTGTGTGCTGTCCTACAAACCTCGCTGCAGCTTAATCACTATGGCAATTCATGCTGAACAACAACTAACCTGCTCCGAGCGATAAAGCCCCGCCTCCTGACCAATCAGTTCTCTCTAAAACAACCTGCCCATTGATAGAAGATCCCGGTTGATGCAGCTCTGACAGCTGAGTTTAGGAAAGAAGATTATTAATAATAATTTCATTTACTGATCACATCGTTTAGGATAGATATAGATTTATACCTGATGGACTGACCTATAGTCAGCTGATGAAGCCTGTGTGTCGATCGTATGCACGGACGGGTAAAGTCATTCATTCATACGCTGACCTCCTCAGCAGGGACATATTACAGCTAAACAATGTGCTCTCATCCCAGTGTGTGTGTGATAAATAGGTGTACTTAAATAAAAAACGTGTGTGCTGTAATAAAGTTTAACTGATTAGAGCGCTGTCCGTTTATCATCCAATGGATTCATATCATAAATAATCACAGGCTTTTATGCATTAACAGTGTTAGCAGCTTCCTGCCTTTAATTATTCATCATTTTAAACTTCAGCAACCTGGTCGGTACCAAGTTATGAAGCTCCGCCTCCTGCTGTGTGCTGCACTAACAGCGTTGCTCTTCACTGTCAATATGGATTTATATTCATTATATTTGTTTAAGATCATAAGCTGTTCCTCCATTCATTGTACAGACGCTCGCTCTGCCAGTTCTCTCCAGTGATTGGTCAGACGCTGCAATCTCCACCCCTTTTATGTGCACGCACACGTAGCGAGGCTTAAATTAGTGTGTTTTGATCGACCGTCGTAAAACAGCTACTGTCTGACAGGAAATGTTTGGTTAGGTGAAGCCAGCTAACCGAGATTAATCCAATCTACATTTGTAACATAAGTTGTTTTTATCGGGTGTTTTTGGACTCACTTTTGTTGATTTCCGTTGTTGTAATGTACATTTTTCAGTCATTTATATGCATTTGTGTCATGTTTTTGTGCATTTAACTTTGGGGCGACGGTGAGAAGAACAAAGTTGAAACCTCACAGTCTGTTGTTATTTGTCTTTTATGAAGAAAAGTGAGGCATTGTTCAGCTGCAGAGGTGTGTTGAGATGAATTCATAAATGATTATATGGATAAACGTCTGATGTTATAAGTTCGATGCTGGACTGACCTGATGGTAAATAAAGTAATTTCACGCTGCGCTCCACGCCAACGCTAACTCCACCAACCAGGCTGAGGCTCCTTCCTCTGCTGAGTCACATGGTGAGCTGTGCTGCTAAAGATGCAAAGACGTGGCAGTTTTTGGTGATTCACTTGCAGCCCTGAAGAGACGAAAAGAAAGAGAATGTAAGTAAGAAAGAGAGAGTGAAAGAGAGGGAGAGGCAGGGAGGGCAGGGCATGGTGGATTATCATTGGCTTTGAAGGCTTCTCCATCTCTTCCCACTGCAGTGCAGCAGCTCACATTCAGGAGTTTGGCTCCCACATATCACATGTCCCCAGCTGGGTTCAACCCAGAGCCCCTGGTGTTTGTCATTTCTTTATCTATCCACATTTTCTTTGAAGGCACGTGCGCATATATTTGATGCTCGTGTTCTTAGTTTACCACGACGAGGAGAACAAGCCCAAGGTGAGCTATTATAGGGTGCGGAGGATATTATTTGGCTCTGCTTCCTGCTTTGGATTTAAACCTGGAAATGAGACAAACTCCTTCCCAGTACGACACAGCTGTGGAGTCATTACTGCTTTACAGTCCACCTGTCTTCGCTGCTCATTTATCCTGAATTTTGAAGATGGATGGACCATATGTACAGTTTCCTCCTTTGTCTGGGAACACAGCTGATGCACTCATAGAGACTCCAATTAATACAAGAATGAAGAATGAATCTGAAGTCAAGTAAAAAAAACTGTCTCAATCTATATATATATATCATATACTATAAGTCTCCGTCTGCTATATTTTTTGGTTTTAGATGCTCACCTGCACCAACATTCCTATTATTTAAACTATTATTGTTTAAACTAATTGTTTCTACTTTTTAAATTACAGTGTTGACTTGAAAGGTTGATAACTACTGAGTTAGAGCAGTGACATTTAACATGCATGGACTCTACTGCCTTCTACTGGTGGAGGGTCTCTCACTACAATGATGGAGAACAGAAACCAAATCAATCCAGGTTCACAAATTTGATTTAAAGCTGCTGGAAATGATAACGTAACTATTTTAAACTGTACCTGTATTTCACCAAAAAGTTGTTCTCGTCCACTTCTGATGCCAGTGTGACCCCAAAAATAAATGTTCACATATTCACAGAAAATTAAGTTGTTGACAAAACAACAGTGGATGTTGACATTTTGGCTTTCCACGAAAAAAAACTTGATTACGACCAAAATCTGAGAAATTGTATCATGGGGATCACGATAAAAAAAACAAAACGGATCAAAAATGACATCAATTGAATCACTGTCTTACTTTTCTGGTTGAGACACAGTAAGAATGAAGTTAAAACACTTTTCTGATTTTGCGCCGTCTTTGCATTGGTCCATGGGACTCCAACTCCTACAATTCAATGTGCAAAACCTTTCAGAAGTTTAAGTCAGGATCATTTTGAGCATCAATTTCCAGCTTTGTGACTAACAACAGCAAAAATACACAAAATCACTATAAAACACACCAAATGTCAACAGATACACATAAAACAACAACAAAATGATTCCAAAACAATCTTTTGAGAGGCAATTTCAACCAGTAATTTCTCCCATTTTTCAGAAGAAATGTTTGCAGGTTAAACAAACAAAATAAAGTGAAGTGGAAGTGAACCATTACATTTCATCTGGAAACTGTTTGTGCACTGATTGTGTTGCTTCTTTTTCTACTCCTCTTTCTGTCGTTCTCAGGTCAAACGTCTCCTGTGAAGTCCCTCAAACCAGTGAGTTGAGACGCATTTTGGTCCTTTTTGCTTCCCTCTGCTCATCTAAGCAAAGAATTCACTGAATAAAAGAGGCCGTGACTGAAATATTAAACACAAAATGTTTTAACTTTGTCACAACTGCACACAAGCAGCTTTACGTGTGTGTGTGTTTGTGTGTGTGTGTGTGCGTGCGTGCGTGTGCGTGTGTGTGTAGCTGCTTTAGTTATCTGCATTATTCAAAGGAACCTGCTTTGCTGGACTGTTATTTTTCCAGAGCTGCATGTGGGCAAACATTCTGCTGCTGGGAAACAGCACGTTAACATCGCTCAGCGTACCAGTGTTTTCCATAATATGTTGTGTCCAACAGCTTCATCCTGTGCTGCTGATGCTCTCATGTTGGGGGAGTTTGTTCCATTAACTTCGTCCTGTTGTCCCTGTTTCTTCAGTGCACGGCCCCCACCTCCCATACCGCGTCCCAACCCACTCCCCAGCAGCCTCAGCAGCTTCCTCATCCTCAGCAGACATCCTCCCCGTCCTCTCAGAGGCAGGAGATGACCAACAGCACAGAAACCCTGAGTCACACTGAGCTCTCGTACTCGTCCAACACACTGCGAGCGTCCTCCCCCAAACCAGATGCTTCAGATCTCTACCTGAAGTCCAGAGCCTTGTTGGACAGCAAGCGTGAGTGCACACCTGTATATACCTGTAGCTGTCCTATACACTCAGACTGTTTGATCATTTAGGTCCTCATCATTTGGAATGGGGAGCAATAGTCAGCACATGACAAGAATGCAGTGTTCATCTCAGGAGAATTACAAAAGGGTCATTCCATGTCATTTCAACAAACTTTCAAATTTTGGTGGCAAAAAAATCTGAACTTGTTACCAGTTGTTCTTTAATAATTCAATAGGCAGAGAGAGAAAAAAAAAAGTAGATTTTTAGTGTGATTGGATGAATACTTTTTGAGCAATGGACAATTTAGTGAAATAAAACATATGAAATGACAACAAAAATGCTCCAAAAGCACAAAAACCAAACATGTAACCACACTAAAATGACTGCAAAAACTTACAAATCAACAAAATTACACAAAATGACTTTAAAAGATATACAAAAACCAGAAATATTCAACAACTGACAACAAAAATACATAAAATTACTCAGAAAACACACAAACCAAATAAAAAAACAAAGTGCGCAAAAAAATCAGCAATATTACACAAAAAGGCTTCCAAAAAATGTACAAAATTACACATATAAAAAATGACAACAAAATATCTCAAATTACTCCAAAAACCCACAATTTTTACCAATTGTTCCTGAATAATTCAATAAACAAACTGTAAATTTTCTCTTCTGATCGAGAGGTTGGGGGTTCGAGCCCTGTCTACACCTGTCTGTGTGCCGAAGTGTCCTTATGCAAGACACTGAACCCAAATTTGCCCCAGTGGTTGACTAGCAGCTCAGTCCCATTGGTGTGTGAATGGGTGAATGAGCTGATATGTAAATCAAGTCAATTTACCATAATCATTTATTGTTTATTAGTTGAACCATTGCATCATAAAAACTTTTTTTTTCTCCAGAAAACCAATAATGTATTATAGAAATAAAAATTCCATACATACATTTTTGTGATTAAATTGATATCTTAAATGATCCATTACTTATAATGGATAATATTGCACATATTAAGACAGTGGGGGATACAAATACTCTACAGTTCTGTGCTTTCTCCTCTCACCACCATTCTCTCTCTCTCTCTCTGTTTCTCTCTGTGTAGCTGTGAACACTAAGGAACTGGACGTGTTCATCAAGAGAAACCAGGAGTCAGGCTTTGGATTCAGAGTCCTTGGAGGCGAGGGACCAGAGCTTCCAGTACGTACCAGTAAACAGTTCTACATCCACAGCTGAGCTCTGTGCAGGTGTTTGGTCACTGTTTGTTTCCTCCATGTTTTCCACAGGTTTATATCGGGGCCATCGTCCCGCTCGGTGCGGCTGAGAAAGACGGACGTCTGCGCGCGGGGGACGAGCTGCTGTGCATCGATGGCGTTCCCGTCAAAGGAAAGTCACACAAACAAGTGCTGGAGCTGATGACCAACGCGGCCCGAAACGGACAGGTGCTGCTGACAGTCCGCAGGAAGCTGGTCCACACAGGTGATCCCTCCCTGGAGCAGGACTTCCTACTCCAGTATTCCTCTGAGTAAACACCTCCATCCCGGGTTCATAATAATAATAATAATCATACATTTTATTTGTATAGCGCTTTTACAGTGCTCAATGACACTTTACAGGGATAAACAATAAGTAAAAATACAGAGGCATAGACTTAAGTAAAAACACAATGTAATAAACAATAGGTAGACTAGAAGATAAAATGGCTATACATTAGAATGGCTTTACATTCTTCCAGTAATCCTCTATACCAGGGGCGTCAAACTCACGTTAGTTTAGGGGCCAAATTTGGACCACTTTGATCTCAAGTGGGACACAGATTTTAGGCAGCAAAATAAGTTGTTTCAAAATAAGTGTGCGCTAGTTTGCACTTCTACGTATAATTGATACATAAAGCAATTATTGCGATGACTGCCACCATGTGATTTATGCCAGTATTAGGGAGTTTAATAGAATTTTTCTACTTAAAAAGCCTGAGAGATCTACATTTGAATTATTTGGTAATTTACTCTACGATTAATGTTTTCTTTGCCATTTACATTTTTTACTACAGGCTGAATTGGATGCTACAATGGCCCTGTGCTCTAAATGTGTATAAAAACAATATTGTATATACATAAATAATATATATGAATTTAAGGTGCGAGAGGATGCTTCAGTGAAAATCTCAGCATTCGGAAATCGACTAAAATAACTTTTTGTGAAGCGATACTAGTGAGGTATTATTTTCTGCTGATGCTTTTCAAGAAAGGATGCTTTTTTTTTTTTTTTACTCGTTATTTATTGTGTACTAGGACTACCAGTAACACGAAATTTTCTACTAGTCGATTTTGCTTTACTCGTGAAGTGTACTCTTGTGCTAGTGTACCTAAAGCCTTTGCTCGTGAATCTATTTTTGTTATTTTATGCTGTAGAGGCCATTTTATCACACTTCTGACAATAGGAGACAATGATTAGCTACATTTTACAAAGGATGAAGTAATCACATAAAAGTTGCTTGGTATTTAAATAATAAATAAATCTTTAAATTCCACTCATTGTTTTGAATTTGTGGATTAAGCCTGAGTGAACCAATGTTGGAGACACTGTTCCACAAATAAAAAATCATATGATATTATGGATATTAAGAGGGGGTACACATGATTTGAAAAAAATGTAAAGGGGTACACATGATAAAAAAGATTGGGAACCACTGTACTAGTGGATTGTTTTTAGCCTACTAGCGAAGCCAAAGGATTCATTACTAGTACTAGTGGACTTTCTTTTCTGCTTCTCGACGACGGCGGTCACATTTTCTCTGCTCCCTCTCCCCCACCCCTATCTGTCCTTGCTGCTGCTTTGTTTTGTCTGGTCTTGTGAATCTAATAGGAGCCTCTCTTCCAAATCTGGAATAATGGAATTGATCAGTTGATCTCTCGATGCAATCGACTATATTTTTTGGACAACGGGCAGTGGTGAGCCCGTTTGTCCTAGTGGTACGTTTGTGGCTGGATATGCGTTCGACCCTTGGAACAAGTGGCAAGTTGTATGTCTGTCGATTCTTTTTGTGGAAGGCATCTACGTGATTGGAATTATGGTAGCAGACATGCTGCTGATTGGAGCTGGCAGCTTTCTGACCTATCGCAAAGTCCGTATTACGTCGGCAGTTGTTTTGGGAAGTCTGCTAGTGATTTCTGAAGGATGGAGCAGGGCTCTCACCACTCAGACTCATGTGATGAATAATCTCAAAAGCAAGCAGGAGGCTGCTATGGAACGTTTTCACCAAATTGATTCGATCTTGGAGAAGTTGGAGGCTCAGCTCGCTAGTTAAAAGACTGCTGAGGGACCGGGACTCAAGTCTATCGAAATTGAGCTAGCCTGAATCAAAAAGAAATCGCTTATCATCTTTGGCTCCCAAAGCCAGCATCAAGATTGTTTCATCTACACCAGGATGTTGTGCAGAAAGATGCTCCGCCCCTAAACTGAGTACATGTACTTTATATCTGAGTACTCGTAAAGTTTAATATCACTGATATCCAATCACAAAGTTCCTCCACAAACAGTTCCAGCTCGTTGGACTTCACTCGATGTGTTTCCAACTCACTTTTGATCGTATCACTCGAATTAAAGCATCAATAATGTAACGCTCAATGCTTTCAAAGCCAGATGTTTGGACGGAGATTTAAAACAAAACTCACACAATCAGGAGAGATTGAGGTAAAGTGTGAATAATAGATCACAAGTAGGATTTATTCCAAGTGTCGGGTCTTTCATGTAACGCTGGCAGTAAACACAGCACGAAGAGTCTTTGAATGCTCACAATAAAGGGTTTCAACCTGTTTACAGGAAGATCCAAACACAAACACAATTTAATAAACAATCGAAAATACATTTTAGATCAGGATGACATCGGCCTCCATTTACTCTAGATTTGTGTTAAAGCTCCTGGTAGACCAACCAACCATCCCCTGTGTGTGTGCAGATGCTGGTGGAGACGAGGAGAACGGTCCTCAACACGTGGCGTCCGCTCTGGTCAACCATTCTCCCAGAATGCACCGGGGCGACGCCCACCTGGCCCGGCCCGAGTGCTTCGACGTGACTCTGCAGCGCAAAGAACACGAAGGCTTCGGTTTTGTCATCCTCACGTCCAAGAACAAGCCTCCACCGGGAGGTGAGAAGGAAACTCATTATAGTATTCAATTATTTAGGGCTTCATCTGCGGGATAGTAATGAGTCTAAAAACACACAAAATGACTAAAAGGCACCAAATTGATTGAAACAATATACAAAATGACAAAAAAATGCTCCAAAAACACACAGATTGAACAAAATTACTTCAAAGGAAATACAAAAAACATAAATATACACAGAATACACAAATTACAGAAATATTCACCAATTTACAACAGAAATACACACAAATATTTAAAAAACACATAAACTGAACAAATAAAAAGCACTAAAATAACACAGAATGATAACAAAAATACACAAAATAACTCCAAAAAACATTAAACCGCACTGGCTCACAAAAGATGCAAAACACCAAACATACACTAAAAGACACCAAATATACACAAAATGACTCCAAAAATATAAAAGATTACAGAAATATTCAACAACTGACAACAAAATACACAAAATTACTCAGAAAATGCACAAACAGAATAAAAAAAACATAAAAATGACTCCAGAAACACACAAAAATGTACAAAACATCAACAACATTAAACAAAAAGGATTCCAAAAGATGTACAAAATTACACACATAAAAAACAGAGACTCCAAAAACTTACAAAACAACAAAATGTCTTTTAGGGATTTACAAAAAAACAAAATTTACACAGAATGACTACAAAAATACACAAAATAACTCCAAAAAACAGAAAAACAGAACATGAAACTACATTGACTCACAAGAAACATACAAATATACTCAAAATGCCAAAAACAATTACACTAAATTTACCACAAACCAAACATTAAACTACACTAAAACGACTCCAAAAAATATACAAAATGAAATAAATATTCACCAACTGACAAGAAAAATACACAAAATCACTCAGAACATACAAAAACCAACAAAATGTCAACATTACCTAAAAAGTGTCAACAAAATTACTCCAAAACGCACCTACAAAAATACACTAAAATAGCATTAAAAAAAATACAATACATACGTAAAACAAGAACAATATATATACAGTGTATATATATATATATATATATATATATATATATATATATATATACACTAATGAATACTAGAAATATCTTTAAATCCTTTTAATCAGATAATTACACATGTCAAACCACTGATGTTCATCACAATCATATTTTTTCTTCCTCTTCTCAGTCATTCCACACAAAATCGGCCGCATCATTGAAGGCAGCCCCACCGACCGCCTCGGTCAGATGAAAGTGGGCGACCGTATCTCAGCGGTCAACGGCCAATCTATCATGGAGCTCTCACACAACGACATTGTGCAGCTAATCAAAGATGCTGGCACCTCAGTCACGCTCACTGTGGTGCCTGAGGACGGTATGTATGTGTGTATGAGTGTGTGTGTGTGTCATGAGAAGTGTTACATTGATGTGTGTGACGTGGATTTACAGAAAGTGCATCTGGAACAAACTCAGCCAAGCAGAGCCCGTCAGCACAACACAGAGCTGTAGGACAACAGCCTTCATTCTTCCCCAACGGGTACGTGCTTTACACACACACACAATGACTAACAACATTAAACATTAGAAATACTCCAAAAGCTTACAAAAACAACAAATATACACAAAAAGAGAAAAAAAACTACACAAAATGACTTCAAAGGATATACAATATACAGAATTATACACAAAATGACAACAAAAATACACAAAACTACAGTGATTCACAAAAAACATTCAAAACAACAAACATACACAAAATGACAATGAAACTAGACAAATATACTCAGAAAAACTCATGAATCAAACATTAAACTACACTAAATTAACTCCAAATCAACACCAAACGACTCCAAAACTATACATATGTAATGTGTATATATATATATATATTTATAGAAAAAAATCAAAATACTCCAGAACCCACAACGCAACTACAAAAATACACAAGAATAGCACAAAAATAAACAATACAACAAAACATACAAAACTAATATGTATAAAATAATTGAAAAAGATACAAACTAACAACAAAAAGGCACATTACAACTCCAATAGCACACAAACCGAACAAATAACTACACTAAAATGACTCCAGAAACTTACAAAACAACAAATATATAGAAAAATACTTCAAAGGATACACAAAAAAACTGAAATATACACAGAATGACAATAAAAAAAACACAAAATATCTCCAAAAAACATAAAAACTGAACATGAAACTACACTGACTCACAAAAGACATACAAAGACAATAAAATTATACAAAATTACTCGAAATACACACAAACCAAACATTCAGCTACATTAAAATGACTCAAAAAAATATACAAAATTACTAAAATATTCACCGACTGACAACAAAAATACACAAAATGACTCAGAAAAGCACACAGATCTACCAATAAAGACACTAAAATGACTCCAGAAACTTACAAACCAATAAATATACACAAAATGACTTTAAAGGTTGTACAAAAAACTGAAATATACACAGAATGACACCAAAAATACAAACAAAAACTAAAAACTGAACATGAAACTACACTGAAACATACAAGACAACAAACATACACAAATTGACAATAGAATTACTTGAAAAACCCACAGACCTTAAACTACACTAACATTACGGAAATATATAATAACTCAGAACAAAAATACACAAAATTACTCAGGAAACGCAACAAACCGAACAAAGAAAACACCAAAACGAATCCAAAAACGTACAAAATGCACAAAATGTCAACAACGTTACACAAAAAGGCTTCCAGAAAATTGACAGTATGTGGACAAGCAGCAAAGAAACAGATTCGTTATTGGGCAGTTCTGCTAATTGAATTAATGCTGTAACACTTTTTCTTTGAACTCCCAAATACTTTTATTTTGTAGGAACTCTGATTCAGACATGAAGAGTTCATTCATCACCTCAGGCCCCAAACAGGTGAGACCAAAACTACACTTCAACTGTTTCTTTGTTGTTGTTGTTTTTTTTATCGTGAGTTCATTTTAGTTCAGGGGCCAAGTATGGAGCGGGGCCACAGATTTTAGGTGGGAAAATTAGTAATTCAATCATTATTGTGTTCTAGTTGCACTTCCACGTATACAGTAAATAATGATAAAATATGCAACACTGATAATAAACCAATAAGTGACACATATCAGTCCCTGCAGAATCCTCACTTTCAATTTATTTTTTAAAATTTTTGTCGCCAATTTCTATGTAATTTGGGGAGATTTTGTGGAGTAATTTGAAGAAAATTACAGAATTTTGGAAAATTTGAGCTCTGCTAATATTGTGGAGTTTCATTGAATTTGTGTATTAATTTGTAGATATCTAGTTGAGAAATCTATAATTTACACAATGATTCATTGTTTCTCCCACTTTTGTCTTTTCTGCTGTGGGTGAATTGAATCTTCTGAAGGGCCTTGAGTTTGACATGTGATGTAAAGTGTTTGCCGTTATTTGTGGCGTGCAGGGCTGCTTCGTGGTGGAGCTGGAACGCAGCCAGCGAGGCTTCGGCTTCAGTCTGAGAGGAGGGAAAGAATACAACATGGGTTTGTTCATCCTGAGGCTGGCCGAAGACGGGCCCGCGCTAAATGATGGCAGGATACACGTGAGTTTGTGTCAGATAAAGATGTCGAGCCAACCCCAATAGATTAATAAACAAAAGAGTTTTTGCTGTAAATATTTGGTGTATTGACAATACTGTAAAAGTTTCATGCATTGCATTGTGGGATGTGGAGTCCAGTATAGCAGTGGTTCTCAACCTTTTCAGCCCTCGATTAATCTGTGATAAATACATTTATTTATTGATCTGAATAATCAGGAAGTTTATTATAATTTTTGCTATAGTATGTAGTCATTATAAAGATGTAAATTATTGTTTTAATCAGAAATAAAATGGGTTTAAAGTGACCAAAAAAAGGGAAAAGGTGGTGAAATGGGATTTTAAAAACCACAGAAATCAGTTAAAAGTTGCAAATTAGAGTGGGCAAAAAATAGACAGAAAAGTGGTTTAAAAAAGGGTTCAAAGGGTTAATATTGGCTTAAAAATGGCACAAATGTAGGTTAATGTCATTTCAAAAATAGAAACAATTAGTTTAAACTGGCAAATAATCGGCATGACAAAACATGAATGTGATTATATTGGCAAAAATAATCATGAAATATGGTAAACATAGGTGGAAAAGTGATTAAAAAAAAAAAGGTTTATAAGTGCTGAAAATGTTTTGAAAGTGGAAAGATGTGTAGAAAAGTCATTGAAAGTTGATGGAGAAGTGGCAGAAATGGGAGTAGTGTAGCAAATGCATTAAAAGGAGCCAAAATAATAAAGAAAGTGATTAGAATAGGTTAAAATATGGAAGGGTAAGTGTAGTTGCAGAAAAACTGGGAAGAAGGAAAAAAAAGCAAAAATTGGCTCAAATTGTTAAAAAAAAAATCTGGCGACCCAGTGTCTTGCATCCTCAAATGGGGTCCTGACCCCAAGGTTGAGAACCCCTGCCTTAGACGGACGCGTCATTACCTTTTAAATCTTTATTTCCAGCAAATGTTCTTGTATTTATTGATCTATGAGGTAAATGTTCTGGTCTCCTGCAGCTTTAACGTGTGTCTGTCCTCCATCCTAAATCTGCGCCACAGGTTGGAGATCAGATCGTGGAGATCAACGGCGAGGCCACGCAGGGCATCACGCACACTCGTGCCATCGAGCTGATCCAGGCGGGGGGCAGCAAGGTCCACCTGCTGCTGCGGCCGGGTCAGGGCCGGGTCCCGGACCACAGTAAGCCCCGCCCACTCCTGCATGCACTGCAGCAGCTACGCTAAGCCGCTTCCAGCTCCTCTTCTCCTTCTTCTCTTTCTCTTGTTCTTCTTCTCTTCTACTCATGCATGTGATGCTGACTCTGTCTTCTGTTTGTTCTGCATCGCTTTATCTGTTTGTTCTGCAGCAGCACGACCTCTTTATCTCTTCCTCCACTAGGTCCGACCTCTTCCTCCTCCCTGTGCTTCTACATGAAACCAGATCATCACTAAAGGTCTCACTGCTTTTCTTTGCTCTGTCCTTAACGACCTCGGTAAAACGTTGTGATCTTGTCTTTTGTTTTATTTGCTTTTGACTGCTTCTGTTTTCTAGTTTCGACTGTTCTCTGTCAGTGTTTGTTGATTAGAACAGATGTTCTCAACCTTGGGGTCGCGAGACACTGGATTGGGGTTGCCAGATGCCGTCAAGAAACGAACAATATGTTTTTAACTATTTGAGCGGCCAAATTTACCATATTTTAACATTATTTCATCACTTTTTCTCACCATATTTTGCTCCTTCTAATGCATTTTTGCTACATCTCTCCAGATTCTGCCACTTCTCCATCAAATATCAATGCCTTTTCTGCACATTTTTTCAAAATATTTTCAGCACTTATAAACCCTTTTCACCACTTTTTCACTTAACGTCACATACGTTGACCCATCATTGTCACTTTTAACTTCTTTTCACCACATTTTCACCACATGCTTATTTTTGCCAGTGTAACCACATTCACTAATTGTCATGCCCATTATTTTCCAGTTTAAAGTATTTGTTTCTACTTTTGTAATGACATTACCCCCAATTTCTGCCACTTTTAAGCCAATATTGACATTTTGAAAATGTTTCACCACTTTTTCTGTCCGTTTTTTTGGCCACTCTAATTTTCAACTTTCAACCAATTTCTGTGTTTTTAAAATCCCACTTTTAACCCATTTTATTTCTAATTAAATCAAGGATTTACATCTTTAAGATGACTATATACTATGGTACAAATCATGGTTTTAAATTACAGTTAGATCTTTAATTATCCGTGTGTAATTACAACTTCATTTTGATTATAGTGTATTTCAAATTATAATTATTATTCTTCCCCTGAAAGCCAATTGCAATTACATTCTCAATTACTAAAGTTTAATTTCAATTAGTCACAATTACTTTGCCTTTAATAAATAAGCCTATAAAACCTAACCTTCCTCTTGTGTTAGCATCTCTTAGTCAATTTTAACCCATGTCTTAAATTAACTTTAAAATACACAAAAAAATATTATATGTTATCCACATGGCCCTGTGTGAAAAAGTGTTTCTGTTTAACATTACCGTGGTTGATCACACCTGAGTTCAATTTGTGTAGCCACACCCATGCCTGATTACTGCACACCTGTCCTCCATCTAAAAATCACTTAAATAGGACCTACCTGACAAAGTGAAGTAGGCCAAAAGATCCTCAAAAGCTATAGACATCATGCCGAGATCCAAAGATATTCAGGAACTAATGAGAAAAAAAGTCATATACATCTATCAGTCTGGAAAAGGGTCTAAAGCCAGTTGTAAATCTTTGGGATTCCAGTGAACCACAGTGAGAAACATTATCCACAAATGGCGCTCACACGAAACAGTGGTGAACTTTCCTAGAAGTGGCCGGCCTACCAAAATTACCCCAAGAGCGCAGCATCGACTCATCCAAGAGGTGACAAAAGACCCCACAACAACATCTACAGAACTGCAGGCATCACTCGCCTCAGTTAAGGTCAGTGTTCATGACTCCACCATAAGAAAGAGACTGGGCAAAAATGGCCTCCATGGCAGAGTTCCAAGACCAAAACCACTGCCGAGCTAAAAGAACATTAAGGATCTTCGCATTTTTGCCAGAAAACATCTTGATGACCTCCAAGACTTTTGGGAAGATATTCTGTGGACTGACGAGACAAAAGTTGAACTTTGTGGAAGGTTTGTGTCCCATTACATCTGGCAGAAAAGTAACACCGCATTTCAGAAAAAGAATATCATACCAACAGTAAATTATGGTGGTGGCAGTGTGATGGTCTGGGGCTGTTTTGCTGCTTCAGGACCTGGAAGACTTGCTGTGATAAATGGAAGCATGAATTCTGCTGTCTACCAAAAAACCCTGAAGGAGAATGAATGTTCGTGGCCTCAAGCTGAAGCCAACTTAGGTTCTAGAGCAGGACAATGATCCAGAACACACCAGCAAGTCCACCTCTGAATGGCTGAAGAAAAACAAAATGAAGACTTTGGAGTGGCCTCGTCCTGACCTCAATCCTATTGTATGCTGTGGCATGACTTCATGACTTTAAAAAGGCCGTTCATGCTTGAAAACCCTCCAATGTGGAATTACAACAATTCTACAAAGATGAGTGAGTCAAAATTCCTCCACAGCGTTGTAAAACACTCATTGCAAGTGGTCGAAAACGCTTGATTACAGTAGTTGTTGCTAAGGGTGGTCCAACCAGTTATTAGGTTTAGGGGGAAAACACTTTTTCACACAGGGCCATGTAGTGTTGGCTTTTTTTTCTTCCTCATTAATAAAACCCTTCATTTAAAAACTGCATTTTGTGTTTACTTGTGTTATCTTTGACTAATACTTAAATTTGGTTGTTGATCTGAAACATTTAAGTGTGGAAAACATGCAAAAAAAAAGTAAGAAATCAGGAAGGGGGCAAACACTTATTCACACCACTGTATGTGTAAGACATAGAGCTGTAAGATGGTTACACAGTTTTGCCAGTTACAATTACAATGTTAATTACTGTTACAAAAGCAACATATTATTTAAAATACAATTACAATTACAATTGACCCTCACCCTGTTGCAAATAATAATGAACAGTGGAAGTTATTCAGATAAATAAATAAATGTGGTTATCACAGATCCATAGAACAATGGACCGTCATTTTATGGACTTTATGGCTTTTTGGGGCCCCCCGTCTCTAAAACCTTTATTTTGGGGGTCGCTGGCTGAGAAGGTTGAGAACCACTGTGTTATAAAATGAGGCTGCAGGGCACAGACGAGCTAAGTTCAAGTTTTTTATGACAGTGAATGGGATTGGTGATGCGTTCACTGTCACAGCTGAAAGGCCAAAGCTCTGCGGTCCATCATCCTTTGCCTTCTCTCTGTTTCTTTCTGCTGCATCGATCTGCTCTGTAGGCTTTGGGTGAATTCTGTCACCTGACGATCACTTTCTCAAACTCTGATATCTAAAGTGATAATTGGAGCTTCTGCTGCATGATGTTCAGTGAGGTATTTTGTTTTTAACCAAATCCACACCCTTGCTAAGCTTTGGGGTTCATTGAATTCTTTGTCGTTTTTCTCTCAGGTACAAAGGACAAAGTTCCCGTTCCCAGGCTCCCTGCATCCGAGGGGCGTTCAGCTCCAGTGTCTCCGTCCTCCCCCTCCCTCTCTACCTCGGAACTGTCACCATCTTCGCCCAACAGAAACAAGCCCAAGCCTGAGAGTCCCAAACGGAGCCCCGACACCTGGACGGACTCGGCCGAACGCTCCCAGAGCCCCCGGAAAGCAGCAGGTCACGGCGAATCCCTGGAGGACTTGGACAAGGAGGGGAGAGCCCCAGGGCGGAGGGATCGTCACCCCAAGAGGGACCCCGAGCCAACATCTCTGCTGAGGAAGGAGGAGCCTCATAGCCCCCGGAACCCAACAAGTCAGCAGAAGGAGCGGCGGAACAAGGACGACGATACAAGTCATCATCAGCAAGAAAGACGGACCGCAGAGAGTGGAGACAAAGGCTGGGGTACCGCAGACCGCCCCAAAAAAGGCAAAGCAGCAGAGCAGTCCCACCCCCACGCCCACAGGGAGAGGGCAGGGTCAGAGCTTGAAAGCGGCACGCTGAGCCGACGAAACGGGAGAGAAAAAGGCGATAAGGATAAAGCCCAAGAAGAAGAAGTGATTAAAAAGGACCCCAGAGGGTCCAACAGTAGCATCCAGGACCCGGGGGTCAACGGGAACACCAGCAGCAAGAAGGGCCCCATCACTCCGGGGCCTTGGAAGGTCCCCAGCACGGCCAGGATCCAGTCGCAGGTGGAGAGCACCTACGTGAACATCTAAAGTTCAGAGACCCACTGTGGAACCAGCATCGCCTCCTTTTCTAGCCTCAGTCAGTTTGCATCAAGCTGCTGATCACATGTCTGAGCCAATCAGAAGACTCCGTTTGTGAAGAAGCCGCGCGTCTGTGATTGGATGAAGGACAGTCAGTGAAGGACTTCCTTTTATTTTCCACGCACGCCGAAGGATTGAAGGATCGAAGGCGCATTCACGTGATCACGCTGCCTTTTCCTTTCAGGGAAAAACCGATCGGCTGCTGCTGCCTCGAAGAAATGTGAAAAGTCTGTGTCTTCTATGTTTGTCTTTAAATGACAAAAAAAGGTTGTTGACATACGTACGGTGCACATTTTAGGACATCCTCAGGTCTCAGAGTGAGGTATCAGCGATCAGGAAAACCTCCGTCATTGGTCAGGCCAAACGGACTCGACTCAGCAAAATCTCCGTCAGATTAAACAGCCTCCGGCTTCAAAATTAAAGTCATCACACTAAACAGCCTCAAATAAAACATCCTCAGCCGTAAAACACGACATGGTGTTTTATTTTTAAGGAACCGGAAGTTCAAATATTTAATATAATAGATAAATATACGACAGTGAAAAGTCAGTTGAAAAGCCGTTCTTTGATTTTAAAAGTTAAGATGCATCAACGTGTTGTTTGATTAATAAACACACAGTTAAATAAAGACGTTGATATATCTTAACCTTTAAAAGTAAATAGAAAATAACAGCTTTCTCCTCACTCTCATATCTGAAGTAGTTTCTTCAAAATACAACTTCATATCGTGCTGTACATCCTGAGGCGGTTTTATTTGACGTCGTCCAGTCTGATGACTTTTATTTTGAAGCCGTTTCCTCTGATAAATGACAGAGGTTTTCCCAATACCTGATACCTCATTTTGAGACCTGAGGACGTCTTAAAACGTGCACCGTACGTACGTGCGTACGTATTCACGTGGAATAATCAGCTCGTTGTTATGCATTAAACACTCATACACACACTCGTGCTTCTAGTCTAACATTCGTCACCTGTGTGCTAATATTAATATGCTAGCATCATGTAAATGATTCAAACTATATGTACCCCAAAAAACAGCAGATATGGACTTCAATGTAGAAATAGAAGATGTAGATAAGCAGCGTAATATATCTGCACTGAAACAAGGCCGAATCCATCAGAATGCTGACATTAAACACGTTAAAACAAGCAGAACACACATATACACACACGCGCGCCTGGTTTTAAAGCTCGTGTACAGTGAGAAAATATTTTTTATCTCAAATGAAGGCACAAAAATAAGATATTTTTCACGCGCAAACCACATGGAGCTGCTGATAATGTATTGAGTATGTTATAGATGTTTATTACCTGTTTGTTTGTTTGTTTTTGTTTTTTTACACACACCAGGACTGCGCACTGCTGCTTCTACAGGACGGCCTTGGATGGGATTTACATTTTTAAAAAATCAATCATTTGAAGACACATCGTGGCTGTTTTCATGTATTTTTTTGCCATGACTGTGAAGTGAGGCCCAGAGCGTATCCTAATTTATTGTCTATGATCATATGATGTTTGGCTGCTGTTCATGTTGTTGTATAGTCACCATGTAATGATACTGTGGCCTTGCATCGATCCAGCTCATCATGAAGAGAAGAGTCTTTTAGTTTTTTGCGGTAGATGGAGATGTTAATAAATAAATTGTACAGCACCTGTAAAGATATTTGCCTTCATGCAGAAAACAAACAAAAAAAACCGGATCTTCTGTAAATTGTTTCATTATTTTTTTAAGGGAAATGAAGAAAAAAAATGGGTAAAAAGAAGTATAATGTTCATGCACTGATAAATAAAGGTTTACTTAAATGTGACTAAAGGCAGTTTATGTCATGTTATTATTTTTTTCTAAGCATCTTTGGGGGCCCCTATAGCCAGAAACGTCTATGGTTCTGTGTTTTACCGAAAGCAGGTTCTCAACCTAGGGGTTGCGAGACACTGGGAGTGGGACCTGAGATGCCTTCAAAAAACTAAGAATATTTTCTAAACAATTTGAGTCAATTTTTGCTCTTTTAACTTGCCATATTTAAATCATTTTTTCTTGCCATATTTTATTGTTTTTGCTTCTTTTAATGCATTTTGCTACATTACTCTCATTCCTGACACTTAATCAAATTTAAATCTTTTTTTCTGCAAATTTGTTCCACTTTCAAGACATTTTTAGCACATATAAACCCTTTCCACTACTTTTCCACTTAACTTAAATTACCTTACCCTAACTCCCCTCCTCCCATTTCTGTCCCCTTGGCAATAACAATTTTTATTGTTATATAACTTTTTTATTTTATAACAATTTTTGATAACAAAAAATGTTATGAAAATAACAATTTTGATCTGTTATTTATTTATTTTAAATTATCCTGTGGAAAGTGAACGCAAACAAATATTTGACACCCCCCCAAAAATGCATTTTGATTTTTTTTTTTTTTTTTAAATAGAAACAAAATTTTCTAGATATCCTTTTTTTTTTAACAAATATTTATTGTAAAATGTAGTACTATTAATATTATAATTATTATATTAATAAAATTTAGCATGAAAACGCTGTTTGGTTGGGTTCTCAACCTTTGACCCCCCGCAGTTCGCGCATGCGCAGTTCCAGAGCGTGCAAGGCTTATTATCTAGCATGTATTAAAAAAGATGAGCGCGACTGCCCCCTTGTGGCAGCTTTAACCGTTTCCATGACGTCAACTGAATGAGATGCATGTGTGCGTGCAAAGTTGCACGGCTCCTCGAGGCCAAACTTCAACTCCCATGAAGCCCTGCGGTTGTTTCAACTATTGCCTTCCTCTGCGCATGCGCCCGGGGACGTTAACCCGTTGCGTTTGTGTTACAGTTGTGCTTTAAATGTGCATCAGTCGGAGTTAAAGATGGCGACAGCAGCAGCAGCAGTGGAGGAGAATCACAGAGCGATGAGAGACAGCCTCAACAGACTCATAGAGGAGAGGAAGAGGAGGAAGAGAAAGCTGGAGAAAGACGTGAAGAATGTGACGCTCCATCATCACCATCGTCATCAGCATAAACAACAACACGACAAACACAACACGTTGAACCATTTTCCTCCTCATCATCCTCCTCCTCCTCCTCCTCAGGCTGAAACTAAAGCCCACCTCCTGCTGCCCTCTGCGGGGAAGCCTCAGAAAAACCGAGCAGTTCCGCCCCCTCAGCCCGAGGACCTGTTCACCTTCACCCCGCTCACGGTGCTCAAATCCCGGCCACAGAAACCCCGAGACCCGGGGAACGTTAGTAGCTCCGTGAAGCTGAAGAGTAATGTGAAGCTGAGGAAAGGTCAGTTATCTATCTATCTATCTATCTATCTATCTATCTATCTATCTATCTATCTATCTATCAGTGTTGGGCAATATATCGCGATTCAAGATGTATTGCGTTCTATTCTGTTATTACTACTATTACTTACTAACTATCCATCTATGTATCTATCGATATATTAGCGCTGGGCGATATATCGATATTCAAGATATATTGAGTTGTTTATTTGGGCGATATAGAAAACTACAATACTATTACTTACTCTCTATCTATCTATCGTCTGTCCACCTTTCTATCTATCTAGACATCTTAATGACAGCCTTCATGACACCTTATTCATGCTAATGACAGCGTAGTGTCAGCCTTAAGTATAAAACGTCAAGTAAAGTGTTACCAATAAATGTTATAATATTGTAATAGCAAGGTCATTAATAATATTATCCTACATATATTTATTAAAGAGAAAGACTGGTTAACTATTGAGTCAAATTGTTAGTTAGTTAGTTAGTTAGTTTATTTCGGTCATTGTGAACATCCAGATCTTAGGTCATTCAAAGATTCCACACATTACACGACAGGAAAAAAAAATAAATAAGTATACATTAAGAATATCAACCGCTAATTGATGCCTGACCGAAAGGGGTTAAGGCTGAAGTCAAGACTTATTTTGCCTAACCCCTTATACAACTGAAACACTAATGTATGTCCAAAGGTGACATAATTATACAGTTTCTCTCATACCAACGATGGTAACATGTAAGCACAAAACATAAACTTCAACAATCAAAATTATATTAAGCATCCTCGATCAACTTCTTTTCTAATGTTTCATTCAAGTGTTCTATACTTCTCTATAATATTTAACTTGTACATTTTCTTAAACGCATGAATAGTTTTGGAGCCCTTAAGTTGTGTAGGTAGACCGTTCCACAGATCAACTCCTTTGACTGATAAACACCTCCTCTTAGTATTACTCTTCGCCATGGGTTTTTGTAGCAGATCAGTTCCTCTGAGGTTATATCTTGATTCTCTAGTTTGAAACATCTTTTGTAAACAGTGAGGAAGCATGAGATTGTGAGCCTTGTACATCACAACTGCTGTGTAGACATCAACAAGATCATGCAATTTTAAGATATTTAATCTAATAAAAAGTGGATTTGTTGGAGCAAGGTATTCTGAATGGCTGATCACTCTAATTGCTTTCTTTTGTAATAAGAAGATGGGTTGTATATTAGTTTTATAGGTATTCCCCCATATTTCCACACAATAGCTAAGGTATGGAAGGATGAGGGAATTGTACAGTATATATAATGCATTTTGATTCACAGAGGTTTTTATTTTATACAGTATGGCAATAAGTTTGGAAATTTTTGTCTTTAGTGTATTTATGTGTGCTTTCCAATTTAACTTATTGTCAATATTGATTCCCAAAAACTTTGTAACATACACCCTTTCAATTTCTACCTCCCCAATTTTGATTCGACATGGTTTGTTAACTTCCTTGTTTCCGAATATAATATATTTAGTTTTTTGCAGATTTATGGAAAGTTTATTTACATCAAACCAGTTTTTAAGTATCTTAAGTTCAGTTCCTACTGTGTTCAAAAGCAGCTCAAGATCTTTTCCCGAACAATACAAACTGGTATCATCGGCAAATAGAATACATTGTAATTTGTTGAGGACTTCGCTGATTTCATTAATGTACATAATAAATAGTTTAGGTCCCAAAACGGAGCCCTGAGGAACTCCGTGGGTTATTTTTGCCTCCATTGAGTTGATATTATCAATATGTACATACTGATTTCGGTCACTTAGATAACTTTTTAGCCAATCATGTGCTAAGCCCCTGACACCATACCTTTCTAATTTATTTAAAAGCAATGAATGGTCTATTGTGTCAAAGGCCTTGCTAAGGTCAATAAAGACTCCAACAGCATACTCACTGTTCTCAATAGATGTTGATATCTTTTCTACTAGTTCCGTAACTGCCATTGAAGTGGACCTATTGGATCTAAAACCATACTGATGTTCACTTAACAGGTTATGCTTGTCTACAAAGCTATCAAGTCGTTTCACAAATAGCTTTTCCAGTATTTTTGAAAACTGCGAGAGTATTGAGATCGGTCTGTAATTGGTAAACTGTTGCTTTTCTCCACTTTTAAAAATAGGTATTACTTTGGCAGTTTTCATTTTACTCGGAAAGATACCCATTGAGAAAGACTGATTACATATATACATGAGAGGAGTAACAATAAGATCAATGATATCTTTCACGAGGACCATATCTATATCAGATCCATCTGTTGATCTCTTAGTTTTGAAGGAATGTACAATTTCAATGATTTCGCTCTCACTAACACTTTTAATGAAAAGTGAGTTTAGATTATTTTTAATATTCATTTCTTTAAATTCATTGGCATTGCTTGGTAGCACAATTTCATTGGCTAACTTCGGCCCAACACTGACAAAAAAACTGTTAAATGCATTAGCAATTTCCTTTTTTTCACTGATGATTGAATTATTCATTGTGAAGTAATTTGGATATTCTTCCTTTTTTCTTCCATTCCTGATAATGCCATTCAATACCTTCCAGGTACCCTGGATATCACTCTTGTTCTGCTCCAGCAATTTGTGATAGTATGCTTTTTTATTGAATCTTATTATTTGAGTTAACTTATTTTTGTACATTTTATATCTTTCTTCAGTTTGTTTAGTCCTTTGCTTTAAATGTACTCTATAGAGTTGTTGTTTTCTTTTACAAGCCTTAGCTATGCCCTTGGTTAGCCATGGTTTATCCTGGCTGTTTTTGTTTTTAGTATAATATTTCTTACACGGACAGTGCTGGTCATACAATTGGATTAGGGTAAGTAGGAAGGCATTGTATGCCTTATCAGGGTCAGGAGTTGCATACACTTCTTCCCAAGTTTGGGCACATAAGTCCCCCTTGAGAGCAGCAATAGCTTCAGGTGTTCGATGTCTTACATATTTGAAATCATTTATTTTGGTTGTAATATTTTGCAATTGTTTAAAAATACTAAAAATAGGAAGATGGTCAGTGATATCATTGATAAGTACTCCAGCTGTAATTTGACTTGCTAATTGATTAGTAAATATATTATCTATTAACGTTGATGTGTCCGTGGTAATTCTGGTTGGCTTAACAATAAGGGGAAAAAGGGAGTTGCTATACATAGTATTAATGAAGTCTGTTGTTCTTAAATTTTTCTGAGGGTTCAGTAGATTGATATTAAAGTCACCACACACAATATGGACCTTGTTTAAATTACTAAAGAGGTAGTCCATTTTTTTATTGAAAATGTCTAGACATGATCCAGGTGTTCTGTACACACAACTAACAACAATATTTTTAGACTTTTCTACAATAATTTCACATGTTATACACTCCAGAACATCATCGATGGTGGTTGACTTGCTATCAATCTTTTTAAACCTCAGATCTGTATCTATGTATAGTGCAACGCCCCCACCTCTTTTATTTATCCGATTTGTAGTGAACAATTCATATCCATCTAATTGAACTTCACAGCACCTATCTGCATCCAACCAAGTCTCAGAAACTAATATAATTGCCTGATATTGTTTTATGTGGATATTTACTCTATTGTCCATACAGGCTAAATAAAGTCTCGTAATGTCCTCCATTAAAGGACATAATACAACACCTGGTTACAGATAACATCTTATTCACAGGCCGTGATGATAACATCTAGGGCTGTGCGATATGGACCGAAATTCATATCTCAATATTTTTTCTCAAAATGCCGATATACGATATGAATTTTAATATTTTTAATTCACATGCATTTTGACCAAAAAACTGTTCTGGGTTAAAATTGCTGATGAAAAATGCTACACGGGTGCACATTCATTAACAAATGTGGTACTTTTGCCCTTTTCTCTTATAAGGGACAGCACGTGTGAGTGAGTTCTGTAGTGTGGCTTGTTTATATATATATATATATATATATATATATATATATATATATATATATATATATATAGGCAATATTGTAATTTTCTATATTGCCAAAATAGAAAACGTGATGTATCTTGAATCTCGATATATCGCCCAGCCCTAATAACATCATCTTTTTCTGTGCAGAGCCAAGGATTGTGCGTATGAATGACGAGCCTCTAGCGTCTCCAACACTGGGGGAATTCATCGTGAAAAAGAAGAAGAAGAAGAAACGACATCACGAGGAGGAACGTGGCTTCAAAAAGACTCGAGGAGTTCACAACAAAGCGGTTCAGACGGAGTGTGTAGGGGTCAAAGTGGACTTGACAGTGAAAAAGGACTCCAGTCCTCATTGTGGCCCCCACAGCCTCAAACAGACCCTCGTCCCCTTCCTGTCCCACCAGGAGCACCACATCCGCAGCTCCTGCCTCCCCACGGGAACGCACTACGGACGCTTCATACACGAGGAGAGGCAGTCCAACGGGGGGGGGCTGGTTCTGCACGCGTACGCAGACGAGCTAAGCTGTCTGAGTCCGGCTGACGTGGACGGGTTCGCTCAGGAGTTCCTGGACCTGGCCTTTGCAGAGAAGCAGAGAGGGGCCTCCTCCTACACCCTGGCCGTGGTGCACGGGGCCGCCGCCTACCTGCCAGACTTCCTCGACTACTTTGCCTTCAACTTCCCCAACACGCCGGTGAAAATGGAAATACTGGGCAAGAAAGACATCGAGACCACAACCATTGCTAACTTTCACTCTCAGGTGAGTGTTTTCATTCTTACTGGTCACGACGAAAAAGACCGAAGCATTTCAACGTAGGGCTGGGTGATATATATATATATTTTTTTTTCCAAAATGGCGATATACGATATGAATCTCAATATTTTTAATTCAATGAAGACAATCCTGGGTTAGATTTGCTGATCCAAAATGCCACACAGTGACATTTATTAACAGACAGCTGCACAGTATTTTCCACTCTTGGCTCTTTCCTCCTCTAAGGGACAGCACGTGTGAGTGAGTTCTGTAGTGTGGCTTGTTTAGTGGAATGTCTGGGTTTGGACGCACTCAGAAATTAATCTAACTGAGCTTTTCATGCTGTTCTGAGAAGTAGTGAAAGCAGTGACTAGTAAAATTTGTATTTTAATTTAAAAATAAAAAAAACGATAAATACAAATATATCAATATAGGCGATATTGTCATTTTCTATATCACCAAAATACAAATCTCGATATATTGATATATTTACATATATATATAAGTCTAATGAATGCAGCCTGTATTTTTGCCCACAGGAGCAGATTAAAGACTTTCGAGCGGCTCGAATAGAATAAAATAAAATACACTTTTGTTGAAACTGCGTGTGTAAAAATGAGGGATGAACCTAATGAACATTTTTTAGCCAAAACCATAAATCAGAAAACCACTTTTGGACCATTTTCGGTGGCTGGAATTGCGGTGCATCACTAGTAAAGATCCACCTGATCGCTTTGATCCAAACCTGTCAACAAGCTTCACGCACAGAATATCAACTTCCTGTTTTTATTTTCACAATAAAAGCTTAAAAATAATAGCAGCAGTTTATCATTTTTCTTAAACCAGACCTGGGCAAGAATTCACAAAAATACACAAAATGACTCAAAAACATACTAAATTACAGAAAAATGCAGAAAAAACACACAAAAATGACTCAAACATTCAAAATTAAAGGGAACTATTGCTAAAAAAAACTCAAAAAGTACTCATGACATAAAAAACAACAAATATATACAGAATCCAGGGCAGCGGTGCCGTAATGGTTAAGGTAGCGGACTTGAACATCTAGGGCTGTGCGATATATCGAGATATATTATCATTTGTATTGATATAGCTTTATTTTCAAGCTTTCTTTGCAATAAGATGATAGCTTTAAGAGTTGCTGCTTTTCTGTTCACGCACTAACTCTACAGAAGTACATGTTATTGTGCAGCTTGCGGTAATAAAAGTGCCTGTTCGGCATTTTTTTGCAGCAGTGACCGACCCCAGAATCGACTTCCTGATGAAAAATGTGTGGATAAAACAAAAATGTAAATATGATTTCTGGTATAAAAAGCTCAGCCCTCGTCACAACATGGTCCAAAAAGTTGGTTCTGGTGGTAGAAACACCTTCTTGGTAGCATTAGCATGTGGCTAATGCTAATGTTGTTTCTGTCCTCTGACTGTGTCCCAGGTGAACCGGACCTATTGCTCAGGCACGTACCGAGCGGGACCCATGAGGCAGATCAGTTTGGTGGGGGCCGTGGACGAGGAAGTGGGCGACTATTTCCCAGAGTTCCTGGACATGTTGGAGGAGTCACCGTTTCTCAAGGTGAGGGTGTGGTCCGCTGTGGGGTCTGAATGCAGTGTTTCCCACAGGGCCAGATTTAGAAATAAACTCTGCTTTAAACAAATACATTTAAATTACAAAATAAATTCAATGTAGTTACATTTTGAAAAAAATACTTTAATTAGATAATAATAATAATAATAATAATAATAATAATAATAATAATGATAAGGTTGAATAAATAAAGGAGGTAATATAACTGCCCAACCGGCGGCAGCAGCTCAACACGTTTATGTGTGTGTTGAGTTTACATTTATTTAGACACAGGTTATTATAACATATGTTTGAGCTGTTCACACTTTGTACTAAGAGGTCTTTATAATATCTAGGGATGAATCCAAATCCGTCCTAACCCAGACCTTCCACTAAACAAGTCACACTACAGAACTCACTCCCTTAGAGGAGAACAAATTCAATCAGTAAATTTAACCCAGAATTATCTTTTTGGTGAGTTCAAAATATCAAGATTTATATTGTATATCGCCATTTTGAGAAGACATATAGAGAGATGAATTTTGGGCAATATAGCCCAGCCCTACTTTGAATGTGTACTAATCTCACTAAAATTAAAGCATTACTATTGCATAAATTAATATTGAGGCTTCAAAAATGAAATGAACGAGTCAAATTAAATCAGTCGTAATGACTGACAGGCTAAAGCTGACGCGTAGTCATGATTTTTGTGGAGCCGTGTGATGACGTGACATTGTTTTTGCTCCAGAGGACTCTGCCGTGGGGAAGTCTGTCCAGTCTGAAGCTGGACTGTCGCTCTCAGAGTGATGACGGGCCCATCATGTGGGTCCGACCCGGGGAGCAGATGGTGCCCACGGCGGACATGCCCCAGTCTCCCTTCAAACAACGCAGGTGTGAACATTTATTTTGTTCCTTCATAAAATCATCTTCTCCTCCTTACCAACATGATTTGATCATTTTTGATTCATCAATCAGGTTTAAAATCTACATGAACGCTTCAATCCAAACCCATCAACAGAATATCAACTTCCTGTTTTTATTTTCACAATAAAAGCTAAAAAAAAAAATAGCAGTGGTTAATTATGTTCCTTAAACCAGACCTGGGCAACAATACACAAACATACACAAAATGACTAAAAAACACACAAAATTACAAGATAATACACACACACAAAATTACAAGATAATACACACACACAAAATGACTCAAACTCACGAAATTACAGAAAAATACACAAAAAGCAGCAAAAACACAAAAAATTACAAGAAAATACACTAAAAAAAAACACAAAATTACAAGAAAATATACAAAATAACAAAAACACAAAAAGCAGCACAAAGAAATAGAATTGCAGAAAAATACAGAAGATGACACACACACAAAATGTCTCGGAAAATGCACAAAACACATACACACACAATATAATAAATGTCAGAAAAATATACCAAACGACAACAACATTGTTATTTCCCGTGTTAATGCTGCCATCACTCTTCTAAATGCTGACATGAATGTTGATCGTGCGTTTATCACATTTTGCTGTGTCTGCTGTGTAGTTTACATGTCTTGTGTCTCTGTTCAGGTCCATGAATGAGATCAAGAACCTCCACTACCTGCCGAGGACCAGCGAACCGAGAGAGGTTCTGTTTGAGGACCGAACCAAAGCACACGCCGACCACGTGGGGCAGAGCTTTGACTGGCAGAGCACGGCGGCGGTGGGCGTCCTGAAGGCCGTGCACTTTGGAGAGTGGTGAGCGCGGGGGAGGGGGGGGCTGATAACGGGGAAAGGTGGTGTATAATGGTGGGGGAGGGGGAGTAACTCATGTTTGTCTCACTAACAGGAACAACCTGCCCCGCATCACCAAAGACGCCGTTTGCTTCGATGCTGGAGATTTTAATAAAGTGGTTCAGAGGCTACAGCTGGACCTGTACGAGCCCCCAGTGTCTCAGGTAACCAGGGCAGAGTTGATCTTTTACAGTAGGGGTTCTCAACCTGGGAGGGGGTTGCCAGATGCCTTAAAGAAACGAAGAATTTAAAAAAAAATTTGAGCCCATTTTTACTCTTTTTCTGCAACTTCACCAAACATTTTCACCTATTTTCATCACTTCTTCTTGCCATATTTTTGCTCATTTTAATGCATTTTTGCTACATTACTCCCACTTCTGCCACTTCTCCTACAAATGTCAATGTCGTTTCCACTTTCAAGACATTTTGCACTTACTGTATAAACCCTTTCCACCACTTTTTCCACCTAACGTCACATACTGTATGGTGACCCTTTATTGTCACTTTCAACCTCTTTTCACCAAATTTATCCACATTCACGATTTGTCATGCCCATTATTTGCCAGTTTAAACTAATTGTTTCCAATTTTTTTAATTACATTACCTTAACATCCCCTCCCTCCATTTCTGCCACTTTTAAACCAATATTGTCACTTTAAAACTTTTTTTGAACCATTTTTTCTGTCTGTTTTTGTCCACTCTAATTTGCAACTTTTAACCAATTACTGTGCTTTTTAAAATCTCATTTCACCACCTTTTCCACCATTTTTGGTCACGTTTGACCCATTTTATTAGTGATTAAAACAAGGATTTCCATTTTTAAGATGATTATAATAATTATAAACTTCATGTATAACAGTGGATATTATTCAGATGAATAAATAAATGTGGTTATCACAGATTCATAGAACAATGGACCATCATTTTACTGACTTTATGGATGGACCCCAAAAATCTCTCCCCTTTATTGCCCTTATAGATGGTCCTGTCTACACATGACTGTTCTTCAATGTTCATGTCTGTGTTCAACCACCTTCAGATACAGTGGGGGTCCCTGGTCTCTGGAACCTTTATTTTGGGGTTTGGCGGCTGAAAAGGTTGAGAACCCCTGCTTTACAGTATGTGGCTAATGCTAATGCCCGCTAACCACTAATGTCTTGGTGAAGTGTGTGCAGTGGGTGGACGACGCTAAGCTCAACCAGCTGAGGAGGGAGGGGATCCGCTATGTGCGTGTGCAGCTGTGCGACGACGACATCTACTTCATCCCTAGAAACGTGATCCACCAGTTTAAGACGGTGTCGGCCGTGTGCAGCCTGGCCTGGCACATCCGCCTCCAGCAGTACCAGCCCAGCGAGCCCAGCACACGCCTCTCTTTCCCCTCCCCCGACCCCTCCCCCAACAGACCAGATGCCACCGTCACCCCGTGTGCGCGGCCGCACGGACAAGTCGCTCGCGGGGGCGTGGCTAAAACGGAAGAGCCGGAGTTCCAGAGGCCGGCGACGCCCTCCCAGGAGCCGCAGCCTGCAGCGCCACAGCCCACGAAGTCTGCTCAGCACCTGTACTTAGCCCCGCCCCCTAAAGACCACACCCTCCCCAGAGCTCGCACTGCTGACTTCACCTCATGACTTCATCAGACTGTGTTTTTAATAAACTGGATCACTCCCCGAATTGCTCTGAAGGTGTGCGTGAGGAACATAAGCTCTTATTTTGAAACTCCAGTCATCCATTGCAGTGCTGACTTCCTGCAGCAACTGTTTTTTAGAATCACTGCTATGTTCGGGTTTACACGAGATCCCAACAGACCAGTTTCAGCTTCAAACTGGGATTATTTATTTGTTTGAACTTTAAACTTTTTTCTTTGTGGGATTTTAACGTCCACGTGTACGAATGTCTTATTTATCGTCTTATTTAAACAGATTTGTATTTGATGATATTTAATATATTTTCTTTAGGTGAGCCACACACACACACACACTTTTGCAGCTTTTTCAATCATGTCTCTGGGTTTTCAACCTTGGGGTCGTGACCCCATGTGGGATTGCCTGAAATATCTAGTAATAATTAGATAATTACTCATTAAAATTATATATATTTTACTTTTTTTTTAAATTGCAGCAGTGTCCTTAGAGCAGGATTTTTCAACCTTGGGGTCGTGACCCCATGTAGAGGCGCCTGAAATATCTTGGATTAAAAATAATTACTGATTCAAATTATATCTTTAAATTAGAAGAAAAAAAAAAGATACATTTATCAATTTTGCACCATTTATAAAAACAATGCATAATATCACAGTTAGATATACAGTGCAGGAAGAGGAATAAATTATAACTATTCTTTTTAAAATTAAAACACCACACACAATCTCAAACAACTGTATTTCTTTACTTTCAATTTCTAGATACTCGATAATAATCAAGTTAAAATATAAATATCTGAGCTGGTGCATGTTGTTACTTTGTGCACTAATCCTTACTGCTCTGTATTTGTAGCAGTATAACAAACATGATCAAAAAAAACTAATTTTAGAGGGGAAAAAAAAGTCTTCGGTGGTGCCAAAAATTTGTGATATAAAAATGGGGTCACGACAAGAAAAAGGTTGTGAACCACTGGTTTATGGACAGTTTTATAATCAATTAAAATATTGTTGCAACAGTCATTAACAGAAGTCTTAATACTTTACGTGATATTCTATATCAAAACGCCCGTTTCCTATTTCCCATCATCGGGTCTGAGTCACAGGACAACAACCTCAGCAGAGAAGCCCAGACAGAAACCCTTTAAGACGTGGAGGAGCAGCAGCTCTACTCTGAGCTCCTCAGCCACGTCTCCAAGGCTGTTTCCTGCAGACCCACTTTATTTCATTCAGCTTAATTTGTTTCAATAAGAGTTGGACACAGACGCCTTCAATCAAAGGAAGTGATGTCGCGCTGTCTCTGCCTTTCATTTTTAGTTTATTTATTCATTTCCTATTCATTTTATTTTTTAAATTAGTGGTTTATTATTAACTTAAATTGCCCTGTTATGGAATTGCTACACAGATGACTTCTGATTGGCTTTTTTCACATCATGCCCCGCCCCTTCACACTAACCTGCTGCCCCTACCTCAATATTAGCTTTTGATTGGATGAAAATCATTTTTGAATAAATGTCTTTGATGTATGGAAGCCCATTCCCACCAGTTGAAAAAAACAAACAAAAAACTAGGAAAATAAAATAACAACCAATGGGAACGGGATTCAATATTAATGTGTGTTCATCTAGTTTTATAATTTTTTTGTTTAATAAAAACAACACACTATTTTAGCAGTGTAGCTAATGAGAATTATAAGTCACAAAAAAGATCACATCCCATATTAGAAAGAAAGACTTTTTTTATTTTGTTTGAAAGAAATGCTTTTGAAGTGAAATAAATGATTAACTTTACAGTTTTCTGTTGTTTATTATCACACTGTTTCTATTATTTCCCAGTTTATTTCTAATTGTATGGAGTTTAAAACACATTTTAATCAAGTTTTTAATATTCACAGGTGGCACAAACGTTTGTAACAGTTGTCAAAGTGTTGCAGACGAGTGAATTCAAAGATTTAACACATTTAACTTGTCTTGTAGCTAAATTTGAGGATGTTTATGCTTTTAATTCAACAGTTGTTGACGTGTAGGTAACGAAGCTGGAACAACTGTAAAGTTCTTCTGCTTCCTTCAAACCCAGCTCTCCGGGTAAACCCTCGGACCTTTGGGCTTTGGGTAACGATTCCCGAATCCTGTATAAGCAGAAAAATGCACTCTCCAACACCACAGATGCTTTTTGATCAACATTGCATTAGCGTGTGCCGCTCACCCAGGTTGAACACCGGTAACGACGCCCGGGAGGACTCAGGGAGGGATGCAGAGCGGCTGGAAGGTGGTGAAGGTGAGGAATGGTCTATGTGAACACGTGAGATTCATTCATTCATTCTTTCATTCATTCACTAAAGGAGTCAACGTTGAAGTGCACTTACACTTTGGTTTGTTCTTAAAGAATTTCAGACTCTGGATAAAGAAAAGAGAACATTGTTGTTGATCAGTTTTTTAGTGTTAACTTTAATATGTCAAGGTTTCATTTATTCTGACAACTTTTTTTCAGGAAATTTACTTTGATCTCCTGACATGTTTCAACTGTCAACTGTCAGTCTTCCTCAGAGGCGTCCGCTGATCGCTTTGATGTGTCCTTATGAGTTCTTTCTGGGTGTGGCCAATTTGACAGTTTTGTCAGGCTATTCAGACAACTTTTTTTTCAGGAGATTTGCGTTGAAATTTTATTTTGATCTCCTGACGTGTTTCGACTGCCGACTGCCAACTGCCAGTCTTCCTCAGAGGTGTCTGCTGATTACTTTGATGCCTGACAGAACTGTCAACTTGGCCACTTTGATGTTGTTTTGTGTAATTTTGTATATTTCTGTTCTCTTTATGTTTTGGAGTTTTTTTTAATTATTTTTGTAGTCATCTTGTGTATTTTTGGAGTAATTTATTTTTTTGTGTATTTCTTTACATTGTTTTAATTGAGTCATTGTGTGTATTTTTGTTGTTGTTTTGCACAATTGTTTGTGTTTTTGAGTTGTTCTATGTATGTTTCTTTTATGTTGTGTGTTTCTTAAGTCATTTTGTGTTTGTTTTTTTGACGTTGTGTGAATTTTGACCCTCATTTTATGTTTTTGTAATATTTTGGGGGTTTTTTTGTTCAGTCATTTATTGTATTTTTGTTGCCGTTTTATATATTATGTTTTTTTTGTATATTTTTGTTGTTTTGTGTATTTATGTTGCCTTTTTGTGTAATCTTGTTGTCATTTTGTAAATTTTCCCCTTGTGTTTTTGTTGTTGCTTTGTGTACGATGAGTCATTTTGTGTATATTTGTTGTATTTTTTTGTTTTTGAATTAATTGCATTTTCTTTTCATTTTGTAGATTTTCTGTAATTTTGTGTTGTTTTAATGTTGTTTTATATATTTCTTGACTAATTCTACTATCATGTTTTACTTGTTTTGTGTGTTTATGTTATATTTTTGTGTATTATTGTTGTCTTTTCCCCTGATTTTGTGTGTTTTTGGTTTAATTTTGTGTATTTTATGTTGTTGCTTTGTGTACGATGAGTCATTTTATGTACATTTTTAGTAAATGGTTGCATTTTCTTTCCGTTTTGTAGATTTTTCTGTAATTTTGTCTTTTCTTTTTTAATTTTTAAAGTACATTTTCTGGAAAAAAGTTGTCTAAATAAATGCAACCTTAACATATTACTCTAAAAATGAGACAAAATGAACTTGCTGGAATGATCTGGTTACCTTTGTTCTGAACATGCCCTTCTCCATGTTCTTCTCCTCTGATCCTGGAACGTTGAGTGATAACCTGTGGTGGCCGTCACGCTCGCCCACTGTTTAACACACACACAGGAAATCAGCACCTGCTCGTGTGCACGTCTCTCCACCACGTGTGGTTTACTGCTGTTCAAACGGACTCACCACTTCCTCCTCTGGCTACGACCACAGGAAGAGGAGCCAATGGCTGAGCAGCAGCGAGAGGCTCTACAGAAGACAACCCCAACACCCCAACACATGAAAACGCTAGAGGTTCTTTGTGAAATAATCACCATTGTGATTGGGGGGTGGGGAGAGAGGGAGGAGGGGGGATTTTTGTATTTCCTGTTTGTATTTTCTGAAGAAAATGCAAGTGAAGATGCAGGTGCTGGCGCTCGTCAAACTGCATTAGCTTAGCATTAGTATTAGATAGCATTAACTGGCATTAACATTAGCTAGTATTAGCATTATCCTAGCATCAACATAGCATAGCATTAGCCTTAATAATAATAATGCATCAATTTTATATAGCGCTTCTTTGGACACTCGCTTTACAGAATTAAGGGATTTTTCTTTCACTCCACACTTTGTGGTGGTAAGCTACTGTTGTAGCCACAGCTGCCCTGGGGCAGACTGACGGAAGCGAGGCTGCCATAGTGCGCCATCGGCCCCTCCGACCGCCACCAACACTCACTTACCCACTACATTCATACTAGGCAATGTGGGTAAAGTGCCTTGCCCAAGGACACAATGACAGATACCACTGTGGCACCTGGAATTCTCAGTGGGCTCCACCCACCTACTAACCAGGCCCAGACCTGCTTAGCTTCTGAGATCTAACGGGATCAAGCAATGACAGGCTGGTATGGCCACATTAGCATAACATTAACTTACGTTAGCATTAGCACTAACCTAGCATTAGCCTAAGATTAGCCTAGCATTAGCGCTAACCCAGCATTAGCCTAGCATTAGCATTAATCTAGCATTAGATAGCTCATGTAACCTATCATTATTCTCTGTGGTAGAACCACTCCTTCAAACTCAATCATCATCCACTGACTGTTGACCCTCATTCCATTTCTAGTTGTGCATCGCCATTTTACTCTTTTCACAACTCTATTCTCCTTCATCTCCACCTCAGTAAGTCTCATCCAATCCAATCCCAGATATAACTCCTCCTACTACTCTGTTCTCTCCAATCACAAACCTATCTAACATCTTCCTGCTACACAAACTGCTTTGTCTCTTTGTTCTTTCATTTTACAAATAATCAGCAAACCTCCATCCCTCACAAACCTCGCCATTTCAATCTCTCCCACCTTATTCTTCAATCTCGAGTCAACTTTAAAAGGATTACTACTCAACATCTTCTCCTTCTCTTTAGATTCTCAACCTTACCTTGATTCGTGTTTCCTCCTCCTTTCTCTGTACTGTCCTTTCTCTCTCCTCACCACTGCTTTCCTCAAACTCAAGTTTATTCCTTAACCCTGTTTCTAGTTTGATTAGCTTAGCCATAGCATTAGCAATAATCTAGCATTAGAATTAAACTAGTATTAGATTAGCATTAGCAATAAGGTTGAAATGGGTTGAAAGTATTAGCTGAACATGTTCGAATGGTTTGGATTTTAAGGTAAAACCTGGAGCAGACTATTTGGAGTATCATACTTTGTTGTTTTGTGTGTTTTTGTTGCCTTTTGCGTCTATGAAGTCATTCTGTGTGTTTTTGTTGCCTAGCTACCAAGCGTTTCAATCGTCAGCTCACCTTGTCTGGAAGACTTGGCGCGAACACTCTGTGTTGAAAAGGTAAAGAATCAAAAACACAGAAAGTCTTTCTGCAGCAGAAGCTATTGTTGGTTGGATGTTGGTTCATTCTCACCTTACTTCTGCTCATGGGCCCATTCAGGATCTCTTTGGCCTGACAGGTGCCCCCCCACTCAGAGGACAGGCCCACCCTCTGGGGGAAGCTTGTGTAGGGTTTGTCTTGCACTGAAGAGAAGCACAAAGATCACAAACTCTGCAGTAGATGATGGGAACGTTTCTCTATCAGTGTGAACAGTCACCGTTTTCTGTGCACAAAAGGAAGGACTCTGGAGTTCTCTCTGGTAAAGGAGGCGTCTGATCGTCCTCACCTACACACAAAATACAGCCAAAATTCACTTTTTAATATTTCCCATGCCTTTGGATATTTAGTGAAGTCATAATGAATTTCTTTTAACCTCTCAAAACATTAAGGATAGTGGAAACTTATTTCTTTATGAGTTTGTTATAAAGAACTTAGCGTGACACAAAAATCTTACCTGTAAAAGTCATTATTGATTTCAGACTCTGAAAAGAAAGTAATAAAATCATTAAGATAAGCATGTATTGAAAGGATGAGTGAATATTTACTGGATAGGTACTTACAAATATATATAGAGTGACTCCAAAAACACTCAAAACCACAAAAAAACAAAATGACGTCTAAATGTCTAAATAAATACACAAAAACAACAAAATACACATGAAATGACAACAAAAATGCACAAATGACAGACAATATATAAAACAACAACAAAATAACCCCAAAAACACACAAAACAGCAAAAAAATATAAAAAGACAAAACAACTTCAAAATGACTCAATAAATGCACAAAAAAACGATATATATATATATATATATGTGTGTATATATATATATGTATATGTATATATACATATATATATATGTATGTACAGAGTGACTCCAAAAAACACTCAAAACCCCAAAAATACATCAAAATGACTAAATATATACACCAAAAACAAAAAAGCAACAAAAATGCACAATATGATATAAATACACAAAACAACAAAATAACCACAAAAGCACACAGAATGAATGCAAACTTTTATTAAAAAAAGACAAAACAACATCAAAATGTCAAAATACATACACAAAAACAACAAAATGCTCTAATAAAATGCACAAAACGACAACAACATAATCAAAATGACAGAATACTTGAAACAACAACAAAAAACTTCAAAAACAAAAACACAATAACAAAAAATACACCATAAAAACACACAAAATGCCATTAAAAATGTATAAAACCCTTTGCAATTAATGCACAGATATGTCATTTTTTTAAATTCTGACATGAATGTTAATAATGTGGCCCCTCACATCAGATACAATCACATTTTTGTGGCCCCTGCTGTGATAAAAGTTGCCCTTTTCATTACAGGCAGTGATTCTATGCTTACCTGACTCCTCCTCCCACAACCTCCGGTCTCCTCTTTAGACAAAGTGGCTGCAGGCCACTCAGAAGACACACCCATGACACGAAGCTTCACGGCTGATGCTGGGGTGATGTCGGACCCTGAAAGACAGTCACAATGATGACATCATGAAGGGTCAGAACGATTAATGCTAACTGTTCAGTGGTGATCAATGAGGTCAGGTTACATTGATCAGAAGCCAACTCAAAGGACTGTGGCATCTGCTCTGGAAGTGGAGGGATGGGTGATGGTGGTCCGCCTGGGATCAGACCCACTGTAACACAGACATGAACATTGAAGAGCAGTCATGTGGAGATAGGACCATCTATACGGGGAATAAATGGGAGAGCTTTTTGGGGTCCATCCATTAAGTCAGCAAAATGATGGTCCATTGTTCTATGAATCTGTGATAACAACATTTATTAATTAATCCAAATAATATCCACTGTTTTCCAGGAAGTTTGGTATTATTTGCGCCATAGTATATAGTCATCTTAAATATATAAATCATTGTTTTTTTTTAGAAGTGTCAGAAATGGGGGGAGGGGGGTTGGGATAATGTCATTTAAAGTGTACAAACAGATAGTTTAAACTGGCAAATAATGCAGCATGACTGGCAAAAAATAAGCATGAAAAATAGTGAATATGATTTTGAGAGGATATGTATTAGCCGGACTATTATGAATTAATGATTTGAAAACATATTTGTGCATAATAAACTGTTGTCGTCACCTAAAGCTGTGAGGGACGATCATTTTTAACAATTAAACCCATAGTGTAGACCAGTGGTTCTCAACCAGACAGAACAGACAGAAAAAGTGGTAAAAAGGTTTTAAGTGTCAATATTGGAATAATTAGTCGGAACAATTTGTTTAAGCTGTCAAATAATGGGCATGACAAATTGTGAATGTGGTTAAATTGGCATAAAATAAGCATGAAATATGGTGAAAAGAGGCTGAAAGTGACAACAATGGGTCAACATTAGGTGGGAAAGTGGTGGAAATGGTGTCAAATATTTCTTGAAAGTAGAAAAAATGTGTAGAAAAGCCATTGACATTTGATAGAGAAGTAACAGAAATGGAAGTCACGTAGCAAAACATATGGCAAAAAAAGTAATGAAAATAGGTTGAAATATGGTAAATTTGGTGTAGTTGCAGAAAAAGGGTAAAAATAAGCAAACATGGGCTGCAATTATTCAAAAAATATATATAAATATTCTTAGTTTTTTTAAAACATCTGGCGATCCCTTGCAGTGTCTCGAGACCACAAATGTTGAGGTTGGGAACCCCTGGTTTGCAGGACCGTGGCCCTCCAGGAGAGAGGAGTGGGACCCTTTGGCTAAATATGACGACTAAATAGTTTGATTTGAGTTTTTCTTTTTTTTTTTTTTTTTTTAGTTACCTGTAAGTTTCCCGAGCGTTCCATCCGCCGCACAGGGGGGAATATTCATCGCTAACCTTTTATCTGATTTTTCACTTTCTGAAATCAAAATGATAAACATGTTAAAAGTGAGGTGGAGAAGAAAGCTCCAACAGCAGGAGCCAAACTTGGACGTGTGGAAGAAATCCCTTTTGTTGAGAACAGACGATGAGTTGTTCAGGTTATCATCCATGATTGTATATTTTTAGGGTTTTGTGTGTATGTGTGTGTGAGTTCCTTTCAGATTGATCCTAAAACTTACCTGCATCCACAGCCAGAATGAAGGACTCTGGGGTTCGCAGAGGCAGCGGCGGAGGTTCGTCATCAACTGTGTGAACTTTTAGAAACATTTAAAGAAATAAATCCAAGCCACTTGTTGTGAGGCAGGTACAGAGATGATTAGGGTCCATTTTAATGGAGAATGTCATTTTGGGCAAATCAAGAATACAGCTGAAATGTCAAGAATAAAGTTGAAATATAATGTCAAGATTAAAGTCGAAATTTCGAAAATGAACTCAAAACACAATATTGTGATAAAAGTCAAAGGTTTGCTAATAAAGTCAAATCTACGGAAGCTGACGAGGGCCAATTCACCATATGACAACAAACAGCAGATTATGGCTGTCTACAAAATGCCGTGATTCAATGAATGCGTTAAACGATACTTCGAAGTTGGGTTTAATAACAAAGATATTCTTTCTATTTTAGCTCATAAACACAGCGTTGTAATATCTTGAAGGACTTTGAAGAGATTTTGCCAAAAACAATCTGTTCAGAAGGAAAAACCAGTGAAGCATTCAGTCCGTCTGTGGCTATTGAGGAGCTACGGAAACAGATTAGGGTCAGTTTGGATGGAGACTGTTGTCTTTTGTGGCCCTAATCAGCTTTCATAGATTTAATTTAATTAGCAAACCTTGAACTTTAATCACAAATTTTGATTTCAATCTCGACATTTTGACTTTATTCTAAAAAATTATTTTCTCCATCTAAATTGGCCCTAACCCTCTTCCGTAGGTCTTCATCGTGTCATTGTTGCTTTTACCTGAGGTAGAAGAAGAGAAGAGTGCATTGGTTTGATCCACAGGAGACACAGATCTTGACGACCACGGGTCAGTGTTTCTGTGACACGAGTGTGAGTCGAAGTACGGGTCCTCCACCATCAGATACACGACAGGAGGAGTCTCTGCTGACACAGACTGGACTGCAGGGACAACCTGGCAGGAAGGCACCAGTTCCAGTGGTGCATCCTGGTCCTGGTTTGAGTCTTCAGGGGTCGTGCTTGGTGCGTGGCATTGTTGGGGTTCACTCAGGCTTGGATCGGGGCTGAACTGATGCGATTCATCCTTTGGTTGGTGAAGCAGGTGCTGCAGGGGTTGTGACCTGGTTTGAAGGTCTTCACTGAGGTTGGGGAGCTGGATTTCAAGCACAGAAGATGGGACCGCTGCTGCCTGGTATGGCAAGCCCTTTCAACATTTAAAATTTAATTTTGACCACTCACAATGACAGTTAGAGTTACATATATCTGCAATGACAAAAACCACCCTTCGCCTCGTCGCTCATTGTAAATGCCACTTGCAAGATATCTGTAACGGAGTTTTGACTCGTTGAAACTCAGTTTAAAGATATCTGTAATTACATTGTGACTAGTCAAAATCGTGTTCTTGACTCTGCTCATACGAGGCTTCTCATTGGATACTGACCCAAATGAAAACAGTACTTTTAACGGTTTTCTTAGCAGAAGAAATGGTGATTGCAGTCATTGATGAGAATAGTTGGGAAATGTCCATGAAATAGAGCAAAGTTATAATCTAGGACTTTGTGGGGTATAACTACGGTGGCCGAAAAAGCTCACAACACAACAAAAAAGCAACGTTAACGTCACTCTTCTTCGTGGATTTTTTTATGTACCAACGTCAACGTCACTCTTCGTGTTGTGTTGTGTTGTGGGGATTGTATTTGTGTGCTCTTTTGTTTTGTGTTGCGTTGTGGAATTCTTCATTTTGTGTTGTGCTGTGAGCTTTGATGGCCATCTTAAATAACGGCTACACTCACTTGAAATTTGTACAAGAAATCTACAGCGTATTAAACTTTTTTTCTCTCTAGACACACCTCCCGCGCACCACTAGCCCCTCCACCTATAACTTCTGCCACAATTACAGATATCTGCAATATCAATTTGCCTAGTCGAAATTCTCATTCAAGAAATCTGTAATTACATTATGTCTAGTCATAATTACAGTTGAAGATACCTCAAATTTGAGAAATCTTTAACCACAATTCATTTAAAGATATCTCTAACTCGATATCTGCAACTAACAGTCCGTAAATCTAGTTTGAGATGTCTAGTTCATTCTGACTAGGCGTGATTCCAGTTCAAGATATCTATAACATCATTTTAACTAGCTAAAAGACGATTAAAGATATCTACGAATGCCATTAAGGATATCTTTAATCTTTAATGACAAACCCCTACACATCAATGGGGAAAGTGATGTCATTTGTCCGAGGAGGAATTACGTTGTGGATAGGAAGAATGTCATTGTAGATATCCAAAATGTTATTTTTGACTAGGAATAATTTAATTGCTGATATCTGTATTACATATCCAGATTAGCTATTAAATGTTAAAAGGGTTTGCCATACGAGCGGACTTCATTAATTCTTCTACAAAGACTAATTCTCGCCAGGGTCACCTCACTGACCTGCAAGGTGCGATGGATAAACACACCAACACTACGTTGTAATGTGTTTCTCACCTTGTTTTCTTGGATCTGGTCGTCTATGTTCTGCAGAAACTTCTCAAACAGGTATTTGATGGTTCTGTAGACCAGCTCATATTGCTCCTTAAGTTCAACAGGAAGATCATGTGATGTCAAGTGACATCATGACAACAACAGTGTTTGTGGGGTTTGGGGTTGTAATGCTTACGGCGGTTTGAACCACTGATGGTCTCTGCGTTCTCATGGTTTGCACTAAATCAAAGATGTTGAAATCCGAAGTGATCATCTACAAACACGGAGATGTAATGAGATCACACATGCAGCTTTGGTGTCACATGGTGTATGCAGGAGATCTCACCTGGTTCTTCAGGAGGTTCCAGGTGTAGTCGATGACACAAAGAGCTCCTGTTCGACCACAGCCAGCACTGCACATGCACACAGCAGCAAACACACGTCACATTATTATTAGAACGGCAACTTTAGGCAAAAGTAGGCAATTCTGAGGAACAGACAGAGTGTAGGAAAAAGAAAAAAAGTGTCTAATGTAAATTTAGCATCAGTAAATCATCACAATTTCTGACACAAGAAATGATGATCTGTGACAAGGGGTGCTCAACCTTGGGGTTGAGAGACAGTGGGAGAGGGTTGTCAGATGCCTTCAAAGAAACTAAGAATATTTTCTGAACAATTTGAGACCATTTTTGCTTATTTTTATTTTTGTCATATTTTAACCTATTTTCATCAGTTTTTCTTATATTTTTGCTCCTCTAAATGCATTTTTCCTACATTACTCCCATTTCTGCCACTTCTCTGTCAAATTTCAACCCTTTTTCTGCACATTTTTTCCACTTTCAAGAAATTTTTGGCACTTATCAACCCTTTCCACCACTTTCCCACCCAATGTCACATATGTTGACCCATTATTGTCACTTTTAACCTTTTTTTCAAGCTCATTTTGGCCAATTTAACCACATTCATGATTTGTCATGCCCATTATTTGCCAGTTTAAAGTAACTGTTTCTAATTTTTAAACTACATTACCCATTTTGGTGAACATTGTATATCTGTGGCACATAATGTTGTAGCGCTAACTTCAGCCTATTTTTGCAACTGAGGCAATCTGACATAGGACTGGACCCTTGTGCAAAATTTGGTGATTGTTGGTGCATGGGATGTAGGATTTCCCCAGAAGAAGAAGAACCTGCGAGATAACAACAGGTTGTTGTGGCCCCTAAATAAACTAAATAAATGATTAGTTAATGATTTGTCTCAGTGCTGAAAGAATCAAGTGTTCTCAGTAGCAGCTCAGAGACGTTTCCTGTCTATAGTGAAGCAGCTGAAACTCAAAGGTTAACAGTAGACTGAAACACCGCAGTGTGTTCCCACAGCTCTCAGATATAAACCAAAGTGTGACATTTATTCATCTCAGCCTTAAACAGCTGTAACTGATGAGTAAAGTGATTCTAAATGCACAATGATGCTTTTTTCTCTTCTTTTACATTTGCAAGTCATGCAACTAAATGACACAAATACTGTTGCTAAATAATCTACATTTAATAACAAATCAAGATGTTTTTTGTATCTAAAACCAATGATTGCATGTTTAACTAAAATATTTGCATCTTCAAACACTGCATGTGGGAATTCAGAAGATTCATCCATCCATTTTCAGACCTGCTTGCTCAAAACAACATTAGCATAAGCATTAGCTTAGAATTAGATTAGCATCAAAATGAACATTAGCAGCATTAGCCTAGCATTATCATTAACATTACTATTAACATTAGCCTAGCATTATCCTAGAATTAACCTAGCATTAGCATTTCCCTAGCATTTGCATTAGTCAAGTATTAGCCTTAACCCAACATTAGCGTTGCAATTAACATTTGCCTAGCATTAACATTAGCCTAGCATTAGCAAAGCCTTAGCCAAACATTAGCATTAACCTATTATTAGCATTAACCAAGCATTAATATTAGCCTGGCATTAGCATTAGCATTACTGTTAACATTAGCCTAGCATTATCCTAGCATTAGCATTAACATTAGCCAAGCTTTAGATAAGCCTTAGCAGTAACCTAACATTAGCATTATCATTAGCCTAGCCTAGCATTACCTTAGCACTAGCATAGCATTAGCTTACCCAGAAGTTAACAGTTTACCCAGAGAAACCCAATGCGAGCACGGTGGAGAACATGCAAACTCCACAGAGAAATGTTTCTAGGTCAAAAATGTGTGAGCAGGGGCCTCATTTATAAAAGTCTTCCTAGGTAAGCACACTTCAGCTGGCGTACACTAAAAACCAGGAAGTGCATACGCAATTTTTTTTTTAATGACGTACGTCCCACGCCTGTTTACGTTTTTAAAGCGCAATCAACTCGAAAGTTGTGGCACGTGAGGAAACACCTTGCTCCGCCCATACAGTGCCCATAAAAGGTCAGGTGAACGCCCTTAATGAATATTCACTAATACAAAGTTCACGGTGGACCAAAGGGGAAAACGATCAAATAAAAACACATTTCACTCAATGTGCGGTGGAGTTATTAATTGTTGAGGTGGACACAGGCAGGACAGCGTAATTTGGTGACAGTGAACATTACGAATGATAGAAAGGCAGATTGCATTGCGTTGCCTCAGACTGTGACTGAGGTGAAAAAGAAATGGTCAGACATAAAAGCGGAGGAGAAAATGTGTATCACTCTCCATAGGAAGAGCGTCTGTGCAACAGGGCTCAGACAAAAGGCTAGAGGATGATTGGGGAACCCCTCTGTATTGAAACGGAGGCTGAGGGGGACACAGATGCACTATATGTGCCAGAAGCATGGGATTAAATTGTATTTCCTTGTTTGAAATAATAAAGATGAACAGGCAATGAAACACCTTTGGTACTATACGTTATTCACAATATTTAATTTCAAGTAAATCCATATTTTTCATCAGTTCGACTCCCAGGGTGTTTACTGGTCAGTGGTCCTGGGGTGAGTGAGGCCAGGGACATGGCATCGCCTTCCACCGCAGCTGTGTTTGTAGGCGCACGCACGCCACTCACTACCTGGGGCATCAGTATAATTTTTTCTTTCTCTGTTTTTGCAAATGTATTCTTTATATATGATATGAAATGTGCAATGTTCGATTATTTCACACAAATGTATAAATTTCACAGCGCTGTCTTTAATGTCATCCTTCTCCTGTTGGGGGAGGAGTTTCCCGTTTCACATGATTTTGTGCGTACGGCAGGATCAAAGCTGCTGTGGAGGTGCGCACATTATCTCGCCTGGTTTTCTTTTTAATTAATCCCAAACGTTGCTTATGATCGGCGTACGCTTTCTTTTTTACGACTGCAGCGTTTCTAAATGTGGCCCCTGGTCCCAATGTCTCCTGCATCCTCACTAATTAGAGATCTGAGAGAGTGAAACGTGACCTGCAGTGGATACAGATGGGAATGTCATTGTGGGTCTGATAGCTTCGCATTTCTTGCAACATTTCCAGAATGGGAGGAATGGAGTCCGGCACGCCGTGATCCGGCCATTTCACATAATGCAGCTGTTTCAGAATCCGACTGCTCTGGAAAAATCACACGCTATGAACAGTTAGAATACACACACAGTTAGAAAGAGTCATTACTCATGTACGTCTTTCACTGGATCCACCTGCATGGAGAACCAATTTGGTTGCACAATCAGCCATAACTTTATGAACACTCCACCTCTGATGACGTGCTTCACATAATCAAAGGAATTTTCTCATCAAAGTCGGGATAGAAATTTTGCTTACATTGTGAAAAGTCAACCTTAGCATCCTAGTTATATAATCTCCTTTATCTTCCTCTGAATCCTGTGAAGAAACAGTTAGAAATCATATTAAATGTTACACTATAAAAAAAGAAAGAGTGACAAATAAAGAAAGAAATACTCACTAAGTCGACCGTGAAAGGCTCACAAACAAAGGGTGTGTCTGGGTTTCGGGGCCAGTAGAGTTCACACTTTTTCTAGGGAAAGGAGGACGAAATTATCTTCATTTAAACCATTGTACGAGAGCCTCGGTATGATTTTGTCTGGCTTCCAAATTGAATTAAAAAATTGTCATTTAAGAAGTTAATTTGATACATGACAGAAAAACTGAAAATAAATTGAAACAACAACAAAAATACACAGAATAAAAAAATTAAAAAATGCACTCAAAATGACTTTAAAATACAAGACTAATACAAACTAATAATAAAAACATACAATGACTTTATAAACACCCCAAATTACTCCCAAAATACACCAAACCACAAAAAATACACACACAAAAATGATAAACATACATACAAACATACAAAATGAAAAAAATAAACAAACTGACAAAAATAGTGTAACATATCTCCACAAAACCCTTCCAAAAAAACACAAGATGACAAAAACCATACAAAAAAAACTACAAAAACCTATGCACCGCTGTGCTCGGGCCCTAATTACAATAAAATGACAAAAAAAATAACAAATAAAATCACTTTAAAAACAAAGTAACAACAAAAATATACAATGACTTTATAAACATCCCAAATTACTCCAAAAATACATGAAACCACAGAAAACACACGTCAAAAAAGTTCAATAACACAATTAATTATTTCAAAAATACTTTAAAAGACTCCAAAAACACACAAAACAACAAAAATGCAGAAAAATTTTAGAAAACATAGAGAATGACATAGGAATACAAAAAAAATACTACAGTAATACACAAAATGACTTCCAAAAATTCACATAATTACAAAAAATGCATCAAAAAATGCACAGAATGACAACAAAAACACAAAAAACAACAAAATTACACAAAATGACAGAAAAATACATCACACAACAAAAATACAAAAAAAATGACTAAAACCGCACAAAAAACAACAAAGAAAACACAAAAAAACCCAGCAAAAATACAATAAAATGACAGGAATATACACTAAACATTTTGTTCTTTCCTGTATTAATGCTCAAATTGTTCATTATTCTAAATGCTGACATGAATATTGATCATGTGACCCTTGGATCTGTTTGTGCAGAGGTAGCAGATTGATTAATCTTGGAGGTTATTTTTGATTAGAAGCATATGACCTCGTTGTAAAAGACTTGAAATTCTGGGTTATGAAAATAATTAGCACCTGATATCAGGAAGTAGCGGCTCCTAAGAATAAGAATGATAAACACACCCAAAAGCTTGATTATAGACCAACATGAAAGAAAATGTTACCTTCCCCATCTCAAACTCTCGACATGCATTCACAACAACCTGCAGAAATAAACAACATGTACACAAATCAACACTGACGCTCTACCACACGTGTGTCAAACTCAAGGCACGGGGACCAAATTTGACCCTTTGGAGCATCCAATTTGGCCCGCAGGAGAAAATAGAAATGACAGAGACAAATGACTCAACATTATTTGCAGTCATTTTTATCGTTGAAATGTTGAAAAAACTCAAAATTCTTACAAAATCCTTCAATTTTCAGTAAATTATTACATAATATTTTCCTTAATTAAATAGAAATTGGTCCAAATTACTAATATTTATCACTTATTGCTTGGATAGTTTCTTACATATTTTGTGTTTTATGTATACATAGAAGTGTAAACTAGGACACAACACTGTTGAAATTACTCGTTTTCCTGCATAAAATCTGTGGCCCACTTGAGATTAAACTGCTCCGTATTTGGCCCCTGAACTACAATGAGTTTGACACCCCTGAACTATCACATGTTCAACACAGTTCATAATGTTGCGTCGAGAGAAGAGCAGACACTCCCACCCTGATGTCGTATTCCCAAAGCATTCTCAGGAAATCCACCACTGTGTGAGGTAAAGGTCCCTGAGTGGCGATGTAGGCCCTGGAGCCTGAAACTCCCTGCACGGAAAACACAGAGTCATTATACCACCTACACAACACAATGAAGGGATTTAAAGTTGATTGTTTTACCAAATTAAAGGGGAGGTATCATGTTTTTTTTTCAGGCACATAGAACCATTCTATAGCATACTCAAATAACTATGCTACCCAAAATAGTTTAGAAAATGCAGCAAAAGTTAGAAAAAAAAAAAAAAATTTCCTTCTGTAGCAACTCTGTTCATGACACTCCTCATTCGGTTGTAGTACGTATCGTAAAACAGCACCGCTTTTATGGTTTAACTGATCAACTTACATATTTTAGTAAAGGATGAGTTCACCCAGAATGTAGGCTTATTCAATAAGTTAACCGCTTAATTTAGCCCCGCTAGGAGGTGTCAACCATAGCTGCAGCTGCAGCTGTCTCTCTGTAGCTTTATAGCGGGAGGGAGGGGCTGCTATCTCGGCTTTACAGACAGTGTGAAGGGGAGGGGAGGGGTTTTTTTTTTTTTTGTTTTTTGTTTTTAATGCGTACATAAATGAATACAGACAACATAAGCCAGGGGTTTCTTAGAAAAGTCTTTAAAATAAGTAAATCAAAAGCTAAATCTGCAGAGGTGGGTGCTATGGGTTGAACTAAGGAAGAGAACATAGGAGGGGGGAGGGGCCTTGTCGCCAAGGCGGAGCCTCGTCCCCTGGAGCATAACTGCAGTAAAATGGCTGCTGGAAGGAGATTTATAGGGGACATATTATGAAAAATCAACTTTTGCAGTCTTTTTGAACACAAATGAGGTAACTTTACTTACAAAATATGAAATAAATCCATCCCGTTGTTTATTTGTGGTCTGTGTAATTCTTTCAACACAGAGAAAATTGCTCCGATTCAAATTTTACACATTTGTGAAGTCACAAATGAAATTGGGAAAGAAAATACCCTCCCCTCCACTGGTAACTCCACCCATGGACTCCACCCCCAACCTGATGAATATGAATATGCATAAGTAGGCACCAAAATGGCCCGATTTCAGAATTGCTCAGAAAGGGACTTTTCAGAGGGCTAAAACTCTGGAAAACAGGCGAGCTTGGGAAAATAAACATCAAATACTACAATATGTGTTTGAGGTTCTTTTTGAACAAATGGAGATGGGTGAAAAATGGCATGAGATGTCCCCTTTAAAGATTACTCAAAAATACATGAATCAATCTGAGAAACATTGAAGGTATGTTTTTCAGAAGGGAATGACACCCTAACATGATATAAAGCTTGGAAAAGTGATCCTCCCACCCCCCCACCCCCTTAACAAAATAAAAGTGTGGGTTCACCTGAATAAAACTGCCATTAATGTAGTCATTGTCCTTTTTACTGGTGCTTAGAGTCAGCTTCACTCTGCTGTGGTCAACTGGAAAGAGAAGAATGTCATATTATTTATCAATTGCATTTTAAAGCTTTAATTATTAATCAATAATCATATGAATATGTGTCTTCTTTGTAAGGAATTTATGTTATTACTACCTGTTTTAAATTGGGTGTTAAATTAAAGGTTGTAATCAATTCCTGGACTGAGTTTGCATGTTCTCCATGAGTGTAGATGTTTCCTAATATGTAAGTTAGGTCAGAGTTCTCCAAACACTGGTCCGTGGACCTTTTTGTATCGGGCGGCAAAGAAATGTTGTTGGGATTTGTTTTTATTATTTTGAAAAGTTCCTGCTTCCACTTCATTTTCTTTTTTTGAGCTTTGTATGTGTTCAAATAAATCACTTGAATCCAGACAAAGAAGAGGTTCAAAACAATATATCAATTCCCTACTTACTATTAAGAGAAAAATGAATACAAATATATGTATATATTAGAGTTTAAAAATACATTACTTTTTTTAAATGAATAATTATTTGTTTATTTTTTTAATCTACATGACTCTTTTAAATGTCTTTCCATTTTATTTTTTAAGTTTTTTATTTTGTAATTTCTGTATGTATGTATGTATGTATGTATTTATTTATTTATTTATCTTCATTTAATCTCCATGACTCTTGTTTAAAGAAATATCATTATTTTTCTTTAAACTACATGACTCTTATTTATTTTATTTTTTATCAAAAATATTTGTATTTCATTTTTTAAGAAATGTGACTCGTATGTATTTTTTTATTTTTTTAAACTACCGGTGATATATTCATTTAAACTACATTTTATTTTACATTTTATAATGTTTAATATTATTTAACTACACATTCATTTTATTTTATATAACGATACATGACTATTACTTACAGGGAATAATGTCTTTGTATCGATTCTTCTTGGTGTTCACTTGCTTCTCGGCCGTCTTGCAGGTGAAGATCTTGTCAGTTCGATACTTTATTGACTGACTCCTTAATCTCTAAAGAGAAGCAATTTTAAAAAGTGGGAAGATGCGTGAGAACAAGGAAATCATTTTCTAGACCAGATATGAGCAACTAGTGGTCCGTGAGCCACACACGGCCCTCAGTCTAATTTAATGAATGCAAAAAATGACTCCAAAAAGGCAAAAACAATACACAAAATTATTGAAATGTGCATAAAATTACTTCAAAAATACACAATAACATACAGAAAATGACAGGTGAATACACATAAACAACAAACTACCCAAAATTACTTCAAAACACCAACAAACTACACATAAAAAAGAGAGAAGAATACACAGAAGGAAAAAAAAAATACATAAAATGATGGACAAAATACACAGAATGGCTCAAAAACACATAAAAATACAACAAAAGTGCACAGAATTACTTAAAAACACACAAAAAGACAACAAAATACACATTACGTCCAAACACCAACAAACTACAAAAACAGAGAAGAATACACAAAAGTAAAGCAAAAAAACACAAGGTTACTTTAAAAACACACAAAAGGATACAAAAAATACATAAAATGATGGAAAAAAAACACAAAATGGCTCAAAAACACAAAAAAATACACAAAGTTATTTCCAAACACACCAAACACCAACAAAATACACACAAAGAGAGAAGAATACACAAAAGTAAAGCAAAACTATACAAAATTACTTCATAAACACACAGTAGGACACACAAAAATACATCAAATGATGGAAATTACACACAAAAAACACTAAAAGACAACAAAAATACACAAAATGACATTAGAAATGTACAAAAACCTTAGTTCTTCCCTGTGTTAATGCTCAGATTGCTCATTATTCTAAATGTTGACACTAATGTAGATAATTTGGTCCTCAGGATTAGACAATGACTCTTTTGTGGCCTGCAGTGAGATAAAAGTTGTCCATGTCGGCTCTAGACAAACTTTGCCTTTGCCAAAACACACAAAGAGAAAACAATGTCACGTTTCAATGTGTTTGCTACATTTTAACTTCACATTACAAAGACAGTGTTCTTTTGGACAAATGTAACGTTTTTTGTCCCACTGGATATTTTCCCTTTTCTCTGTAAACCCGAGAGCAGTGATTCTTAACTGGTGGGTCGCGACCCAAAAGTGGTTACTGGTGGGTCGCGGACAGTTGGTCAAAAATACATAAATACTTAATGTCTCTCATGTTGGACTTGTCTTTTCTTTTGCCAGGCATGCTGTGAAATGCATGTTGTAAAGGAAAATATATAGATTTACGTTTTAAAAAAACATTATATATGCATGTTTTCAACAGCTATTTTTGAAAAACTAAATTTGGTTGGTTGAATTCTAAAAAAAAAAGAAGAGGGTCGCGATTTAATGACTGTGGCAAAATGTGGGTCCCGAGCTGAGACCAGTTGAGAACCCCTGCAATAGAGCATGTGTCAAACTCAAGGATGGGGGGCCAAATTCGACCATTCACGGCATCCAATTCAACCCGCAGGAGAAAGTGAAAATGACAGAGAAAACATGTATCATTGTGTTTATAGATTACCAAATAATTCAGTTGTAAATTGTTGTTGAAAAAATTCTAATTTTTACCAAAATCCTGCAATTTTTCTCAAAATATTCCACAAAAACTCCCCAAATTAAATTAAATAAAAATTGGTCCAAAAATCAAAGGAAACTTAAGTGTTTGTCACTCATTGCTAAGGTTTTGTTGATGCCTTCCATACTTTACGTCTAATTTATAATTAGAAGTGTAAATTTGGGCACATTAATGATGAAATAGTTTCTCGCCTTAAACCTGCAGCCCACTTGTGATCGAACTCGTCTGTATTTGGCCCCTGAACTAAAACTAGTTTGACTCTCCTGCCCTAGAGAGTTTGTTCCTCAGAAAAGTAATCCTGACATGCCTGCATATATTTGAGTACTTTACTAACCAAAGAATGGTAGGATTAGCTATTTCTAATAATTTACAGTTATTACATTATCTTAAGGTCCAGTATTATGCCATTTTTCACCCATCTTCAATTGTTCTAAGAACCCCAGCAACCTAGTATTTGAGGTTTCTTTTCCCAAACTTGCCTGTTTTTGGAGTTTTAGCCTCTGAAATGTCATTTTCATGACCGCTCTTTTTGGGCCTTCATTCATATGCATTAATATATACAGTATGTCTGTAGACACAGACTCCCATTGACTGAGGTTACCCCTGGTTGAGGAAAACACCGACTTTTTAGGGCCTCCAATGGGCATAATTCAGACTCTACTTGGGATGTACATACACATATTCGGACTCAGGGGAACCAGACCTTTCCACTGATACCTCCTCTGAGCACTTCGAGCAATCGATGGGAGAGACTTCCAGGCCCCCCCAGCCAGGACTCTACCCAGGGACGAGACACCCAGACATGCCCCTGGTTCGATGGGTCTATGAACAATGAGCAATGACTTCCAGGGCCTCCAGCGGGCGCAATATGGACCCGAGTCGAAAACTGAGCGCATATTCGTACTCAGGACTAAAACCTCTCTGCGGATTTTGGGCAAAATGTGCACTTTTTTCCGTCCTGGAAATTGTGCATTTTGGCTCTAGCGGGCAGCATTTGGCCTCTTTCCGAGAATGATGCACATATTCGGACTCAAGACGACCAGACCGTTTTGCTGATACCTCGTTCGGCCCAATCCGAGCACTTTTGGAAAATCGATGGGAGAGATTTTCAGGCCTCACCAGCCAGAACTTTACCCATTTTGCTTGGTACGTGACAGCAAATATAAAATCCAGCCACTAAGATGCTCTGATGAGGGTAGTACAAATACAGTATATTTGTCCATTGTTCAATGCATCCCAAAACAGTGCAACTTTTGTGATGATGCCCTGCCTTCACATTCTTATGTAGCGTAGAAAGAGCCAGGATTGTCAGGAGGAGGAGTTTCCACTTTATGACATTGGTAAAAATCCAACTTGCCCGTTTGTTGCTGACTTTTTACAAAATGTAGAATAGCGAGAGAGGGAGGAAACATAACTTTTAATTTTGGCCCTCTGAATGAGGCTAAAGGGATGTATATCACTGTAGCAAAACCATTATAAAGTGATTTTTTCATCATACTGGCCCTTTAACACAGATATTTGCCACCCCTGGACTAATAGAGCGGAGGTTTGTCCCTCATGGAGACACTGGTCTTTCTGTGGACAGGGCCAGCTCGTTCAACCCTGAGCTGTGTGTTAAAGGCCGTCTTAACTACAAAAACCATAAAGCACTTCCTGTCCTATGAGGAGGTGAACCGCCGGTGTGCAGGGTGACAGCAGAGAAGCAGCTGGCACAAGCACTCGGTGGCGTCTCCATAGCAGCAGTGTGTGCAGATGGTGTAAGCAAAGAAGCAAGCTCATGCAGAGCCGTTTCTTGCTATTTGATGAATATGTGGATGCAAAAATTACTTCTGCTATCATTTTTTAAATAGTAGTTTCTTGTGTTTTTATTTAAAGTTAAAGCTTTTGCTGATATCTGCTTTACAAAGAGTCAAAATTTAACGAAAAGGCTTGTTTTGTTTTGTTTAACAGTTTCTTACATTTAGACGAAAGCTGAGTTGATTCTAGTCTTCCTCATTGCATTGGTAACACCAGCTCTAGGGGGAAACTTGACACTGTCGCTGAAAAAAACGTTTCTATTTTTGTGCACACCAACACAATTCCCATATTTTTTCATGTTGCTGAATACGACTTTCAAACATATGTATTTACACAATATTTTGTGCATTTAGAACTTATTAAAACAATTTTATTAAGGGTTAGGGTAAATAACTTATAGTTAAATTGACAATTCATTCCAAGCAGCTTGACACAAATTCATGCCTCGTGGAACTAAAAAAAAACATTGAGTCACACCGCACAAAACAGAATTATTTCCTGCAACATAAAATATGAGGTAATCTTGTCACCACACATGAAAAATTCCATCAAGTCATTTTCGTAGACGCAGGCAGGTTTGTGCAAAGCTGCTTCTTGCTATTTGCTGAATATGTGGCTGCATAGAGGCTTCTTCTCAAACTGCAACATTATTCTTATTATCATTGTTTGCTCTCATTGTTTTAATGTTGGTCTGTTGTCTTTTCATTTTAAAGTTCGAACTTTTGCTGATATCTGCTTTACAAACAGTCAAAAACTAACGAAAGGGCTTGTTGTGTTTTGTTTAAATGTTGTTTATGTGTCAACTATGTTTCTAGTCTTCCTCATTGCATTGACAACACCATCTCTCGATGGAAACGTGACACTGTCCCTAAAAGTTCTATTTTTGTGCACACCAACACAATTCCCGCATTGTTTTCATGCTGCTAGACACGACTTTCAAATTCATGAATATTTTGTGCAATTACAACTTATTGGAAAAAACGTTTAATCAGCGTTAATGTAAATGTTATGATCAATTTGTCATACAACGATTTGCAATTTGTGCTGAGCAGCTTGACACAAATGTGTGCCTTCTTGGCACAAAAATGAAAAATCGTGTCATGCAGCACGAAACAAGATTATTTCCTGCAACACGTAAAATACGAGGAAATCTTCTAGATTCATAGATTATTATCATTGTTTCCTTTGATTGTTTAAATGTTAAATCTTTTGCTGATATTTGCTTTAAAAACAGGCAAAATCTAACAAAAGGCCTTGTTTTGTTTAATAGTTTCTTACATTCAGACGAGAACTGAGTTGTGCACATGCCAGCTACGTTTAGTCTTCCTCATTGCATTGACTGGTAAAAATGCAAAAGGGGAAGTGGAAAAACACGATACTTCACTCACCGTAATAAAAGCAGTGCACCGCAGTGTTCACCGATGTGAACACTCTGCTCTTTATTCTTCTAATCTATATATGTAAACACTGTGATTTCCTGATTTCTGAATATGTGAAGGCTTTTATTTTCATAGAAAGGTCACCAAAGGCTGTCGACTCACAGCGAACTCTCCAGCAATACCACTCGTCCCGTCCTCTTCCTCAGCCCTCGGGTTCTCCAGGTTCTCCAGGAGCTTCCTCAGTATCTGGGCCTGTTGCTCCATGACCTGGATTGGAGGTCCTTCAACATGCATGTGAGAAAGGACACAATGGTCCTCCTCATCACGAGCTCATGAAGGAAGGCTGACAAAAGCTTTAGCGAGTACTTCTCTGAACTGTGGGATTGTTAGAGGAAGCAAGAATCAACTAACAAGTTGTGTCTGTGGTCAAATGAGAAATGTTACCACCAACCCCTCCTGTGACAGTCACTGGGTCCTAAAGTCACTCCAGTGTTTGGTAGCATAAAAGAATGAGATACAGTAATACACATAAAACAAGTACAGCATATAGTTCTGCACCCACATACAACAAATACAGTAATCTCACATAAAGGAATAGAGACATCACACAGTCCTCAGACCAAAAACAGTGGAAAATGTGGTGAAATGGGGTTTTAAAACCACAGAAATGTGTTAAAAGTTGCAAATTAGAGTGGGCAAAAACGGAAAAGGGTTCAGTGTCAATAAGGGTCAGAATTGTTTTATTGGCCATTGTTACAGGTTCACAACTAGGAATTTAAAAGTACAAGACTATAAGGGCATGCATAAGAAGATTAAATTTAAACTACAATAAAGACAACAACAATTTGACATAAAACAACAGCGTGAGTGTATTCACAGATGTGGACAAGTTATTACCTTCTCAGCAGCATGCATAATGCACTGCAGTCGATGCTTGTCCCGGTCTGTACCACACGATGATGGAGGAGGTGAGGATGGACTTGATGATGGCCGCACTAGCATCTTGGTCAGCAGCTTAAGTTTCCTCAGCTGCCGCAGGAAGAACATCCTCTGCTGGGTCTTCTTGATGAGGGAGCCGATGGTTGTCTCCCATTTGCGGTCCTGGGTGATGGTGGTGCAGGAAACTGAAGGAGTCCATGATGGAGATGGGGGAGGGAGAGTCTTCTGGGCGTTCAGCTCCAGGTTGTTGTGGCTGCACCAGGATGCCAGCCGATCTACCAATAATTTAAGAAGTAGGAACAATTAGTTTAAAATAATAGGCAAATAATAGGCATGACAAACCATGAATGTGGTGAAATTGGCAAAAGAAAGCATGAAATATGGTTAAAAATAAGCTAAAAGTGACAATAATGAGTCAACATATGGGACATTAGGTTGGAAAAGTGATTTATAGGTGCCGAAAATGGAAAAAAATGTGTAGAAAAGGCATTGAATTTTGATGGAGAAGTGGCAGAAATGGCACTACTGTAAGGTAGCAAAAATGCATTAAAAGGAGCAAAAAAATATGGCAAGAAAAAGTGAAAATATGTTAAAATATTGCAAGTTTAGTGTTGCAGAAAAAGGGTAAAAATAAGCAGAAATGGGCTCAAATTGTTCGTGATTGACTTGACACTCATGCACTGTTTGTGTTTTTCACATTTGTTATCGTATAAATACTCACTTAGTTTGTTGTACAAGGCTGACTGAGGTTGAAACAGCAGGTTGTGACACTTAAAATAAATCAGAATGGAAACAACTGCTTTAGTAAATAATGGGAATTAGGACTTTCATGCATTCGGAACCTTCTGTATTACAGCAAGAACTTTAGGACAAACTTGGACCATGCGCATGATGTGATAGCAGCAGGTGTTTGTGCGTTTTTCTAAGTGAAATGCTGACATCTAGCGGTTTGAGACTTGAAAACACTTTTTTCTTTTTATTCTGGGACACTCAGTATGACATAATTACAAATAAACGAATAAATAAATAAATACATGTGTAATTGAAATTTGTTTTTTTACATTTTTCTTTTTTTTTTACATCTCTGTTTTTCTTTGTTGGAGTTTTCTTCTACACAGAGTTTTTTGTTTCTTTTGTTTTCTTGTCCCTGCAAAAAAACAAAAAAAAATAAAATAAATAAATAATGAAATACAGAATATGATAGATGCATAAATAAATATATACATACATAAATGCATTTATGAATTCAATCACTTATTCATTTATTTGTAATTATGTCCTTTTTGTAGCCGAAAACTAACTGATATAATTTACATACCAGCTGGTGTGATGTAGCTGGTTATGACGTACAGTCCACATAAAAAGGACTGAATCATATGATAACCTAATCACTGGAGCAGACATTGGCTCGTCTGTAAACGGCTGCATTTACAGACCTTGGAGTCACTGTTAGTGTTTGGTCTTTTAATAATTTGCCAATAATAATAATTTATTCGGAGATTTGAAAAGTTATCCAGGATGATATTTGTATTCTATCAGAAAAATCAAAGACATTTCAGCAATAAAAATCTAAATCAAAGGGTTCATATTTGCCTTTTTCTACATTTCTTTGATTGTTCATGAGCAACAAAGCAAAATAGATTTCATGCGCAGTGGAAAGTTGTGTCTGCCAAACGTAGAGAAACAATGATGCATTCAGGAAGTCACTGACGCCGCAGTCCACTTCACAATTTCCTGTTTATACCCTGTCATTTTATTACCCACCATGACTCACACGGCAACATCATGAAGATTCTGCATGTGATGCTGCTTTTCCACAGTAAGCATTCAATACTTTATATTTGTTTGATTGGTTTATTTGTCATTGTTTAAATATCAACAATTAAAATTATGAAAATATTTTTTATTCTAAATCTAGATGCTAAAACTAAGTCTATATGTAATTTTAGGCAATGTCTTATTTCATCTATATATGCCTCCTCTTGGTGATGTCATCAGGAGGCACGGAGTGAACTTCCACAGTTATGCTGACGATACACAGCTGTATATCTCACTGTCTCCTGAGGACACCAGTCCAATGGATGCTCTTTTTAACTGTATTTTAGATATCAAATCCAGGATGGCATAAAACTTTCTCCAGCTCAATCAGGACAAAACTGAAGTTTTAGTTCTCGGTCCTGAGGCCAGAGAGAGAAACTTTGACCTAAACTTCAAACAGCAACTTTGAAAAATATAACAAAATTAGGTTATTTAAATTAGTCCACCCCATTCTCTCTCAGGCCAACACAGAGACGCTAATGCATGCTTTATAACCAGTCGGATTGACTACTGTAATGCCCTGCTTTCTGGTCTTCCCAAAAAGAGTATTTCAAGTTTACAATTACTACATAATTCAGCAGCACATGTCCTGATGAATACCAGGAGGCGGGAACACATTACATCCATTTTAAAATTGCTGCATTGGCTCCCCGTGTGTTTCATCTGGATCAATTTTAAGATTCTCTTACTGCTTTTTAAGTGTCTTAATGGGCCTTCTTACCTTTCAGAACTACTTTTACCCTATGAACCTTCTCAAACCCTGAGGTCCTCCGGCATTGGCCTTTTAGTAATCCCAAAAGCCAGAACACGCACACATGTAGAGGCGTCGTTCCAGTTTTACGGCCCTCGTCTGTGGAACAGACTGATGGAGCACCTCAGGGCTGCAGAGAACGTTCATATTTTTAAGAACAGCCTCAAGACCCACCTGTTTAATTTAGCTTTCAGCTAATTATTTATTCATTTTAGGATTGTTTTCTTTCTTGTTTTATTGTTATTTTTTGTGGTTTTTATAGTTTTAAGAATGTTATCTTTTATGTTTTCCTTTTAGTTTTTTTAATAGTTTTGGGATTGCTATGTTTTATGTTGTTCTTACAGTTTTAGGATTGCTGTGTTTTATAATTATAATTAAATCTTTATGCTTTTTTTAAATGTTATATCTAAATCTATATGCTAAATCAAAATGTTATAACTAATCTCTATGATAAAACTAAATGTTATATCTAAATCTTTGCGCTAAATCTAAATGTTATATCTAAATCTATATGCTAAATCTAAATGTTATATCTAAATCAAAACGTTATATCTAAATCTAAATGTTATACTGTATATTCTAAATCTAATTATAACTAAATCTATATGCTAAATATAAATATTAAATCTAAATCTTACATTTAAATCTATATGTTATAACTGAATCTATATGTTAAATCTAAATATTATAACTAAATCTAAATCTTGTCACTTAATCTAAAAATTATAACTAAATGTATATGCTAACTCTAAATGTTATGACTAAATCTATATGTTATAACTACATTTATATGTTATAACTACATTTATATGTTATAACTACATTTATATGCTAAATCTTATGTCCATATGTTAAATCTAATGTTTTAACTAAATCTTGTATCTAAATCTATATGTTTTAACTAAATGTATATGTTAAATCTAAATGTTATAACTCAATCTTTGTTACAACTAAATCTATATGCTACATGTATTTGGCTGTTTGAATCTTTATCAACAATTCAAATGATAAAATCACCTTCTTGTATCTCATCTTACAGCAAGTCTTCAGCTGGTGTGTGATAAAAGAAAGATCACGGCTCACATTGGCAACGAGTTTCTCCTGAGATGCACATATGATGTAAAAATGTTCCGGTTCAATAAGAAATACTGGTGCCGAGGGGAGTCAAGGAGCACTTGTGAGGTTTTATCTGATTCAGAAGACAAGCATTCACACAGGATACAGGTGGTGGATGCAGGGTGGAATGGACTCTATGTAAGAGTCACCAAGCTCCAGATTGAAGACACACACGTTTATTGGGTTGGAATTGATAAGATATATGCTGACATTATGCTGGCAGTTGATGTGAACATTACTCAAGGTAGGAGAATCTGCATTAAGGAAAATGCAAACTTTGAAGCAGGCTTATCTCAGGTTAATCTTCTTCTCAGTTCCTGTATCCAAGCCCATTGTGCTGCCACTGACCTCTCTGAGGGACAGGTCATCATGTTGGGGGACAGCAGTGACGACGCGCTGCAGCTGCACATCAGGAACTCAGGTCCGTTACACTTGGTACCAGCAAAAGTCCCACAAAGACCTGCTGCTGCACAACTCATCAGACTTGGTCCTCGACTGTGGGATGATGGGAAAGGACAGAAGCAACTTCTACTACTGCACAGCCAGGAATGACATCAGCATTCAGCAGAGTAACATCCTCTCTGTGCAGGTTCTGCTGCCTGGAAACAGCTCCTGTATCTACACGCTTCACATTCCAGGTTAGAACAGGGATGGTTGATGTACTAGTACTAAATTAATTTTAATACGTAGCGTCACGTGTAATACATAATATGTTTGTATGTATGTAACAATTAGGAGATGATTTTCTAGTTGATACATTTTCAAATTTTCAATTTTTGCTCATTCTTTCTCACACTTATAGCACAAATAACATGCTATATGTAATTGTCAACAATATGTTTATATGTAAAAAAGAAATACACAAAAAAACGAAAAACGAACTAAATCTATAAGCTAAATCTAAATGTTATATTTAAATCTATATGCTAAATCTAAATGTTATATCTAAATGTTATAACAAAATCTATAGCTAAATCTAAATGTTATAACTAAATCTATATGGAAAATCTAAATGTTATAACTAAATCTATAGCTAAATCTAAATGTTATAACTAAATCTATATGGAAAATTTGAATGTTATATCTAAATCTAAATGTTATAACTAAATCTATAGCTAAATCTAAATGTTATAACTAAATCTATAGCTAAATATAAATGTTGTAACTAAATCTATAACTGAATCTAAATGTTATACCTAAATGTATATATTGCAATGCTAAATATTTAGAAAATTTTCACATTCTATTCCAGTGGGCTCAAATCACCAGCTCCTCCCACACCTCTAAATCGAGTACACTGAACTTTCACAGAAAGTGTTGAAATAAAGTATTGAAAGTGTATATTTAGTTATGGCATCAAATGTGTTCTACATACAATATTACTGTGGATTACAGCGAGTGGTTGGAATTATGCTGGACATGAGAAGATATTTTCCTATTTGATGTGTATTTAGTATTTAATAAATGGAATGAGATGGATAAACATTTTCACAGATTTTTCAATATTCTGCACTTCATACTGTTGTATTCATAACATTTTAATCTTCTTTAACAGGTCAAGCTGTTTATGACTGCGCAGACTACTTAGATGTCTTAGATTTTGGTAACCAGTCTTTACAAAGTAACCAGTCTTTACAAAGTAACCAGTCTTTACAAAGTAACCAGACTGACAGAAGGCCCTCCGGCTGCAGGTCAGATCGTCTACTTGACTCTTCACTCAGCAGTAATCTGAAAAGCTTTATCTGAGAATCTCTGTATCTTGTTTTTCAGGAGGCGTGCAGGGATCCCTCTCTGGTATTTTTGGCTCCGTTGGAGTGCGTTTGCAGCTTTACTCATAACTTTCTGCATCGTTATCAAATGCACGCAGAAACGACACAGAAAACGTGTCACAAAAAGTAAGAAGATTAAAGTCTAGGATGTTTTTTTCAGGTCTACTGAAGCCTAGTGCTACGTCTTGGTGTTATCAGGTTGCTAATTACAAGTTGTCATTGGTTCCACTTCTTCTTCCTCTAACGCAGGTCATAATTTTGTCTTTGAGTGTGTGGGGGGGGAGGGGGGTTGACGGATAAAAAGGGCTAACCACTACATCACTTTTTCCACCTTCTACCTGGAAATAACTTCAGCTTCAAATCTGAATATGGTTGTAATTAGAAGTTAGCAACTAAAAATTACTTTTAAAAAAAAAATATATATATATATATATAATTGCACATGTATGAATTTTTTGTTTTGTGTGTGATTTATCTGGTTTATCTGACAGGAAGTAAAAACCCAAAAACAGGAAGTAGTGACCGTGGGTGGGTAAAAGAAAATAAAAGTATACTTTCTGATGACAATGCACTCTGAGCATTTGACAACATGCCATGTAAAAGCCCAATATTGAGTTAGAGTTGATGACCAGAGTTGGCAAGTAATGAAGTACAAATACTTTACTTACTTAAGGAAATTTTTCTTTGTACTTTTAGAAGTATTTATTTCTCTGTCCAATTTTTACTTTTACTCAGTTATATTTTCAACATAAATATCGGTACTTTCTACTCTTTATATTTTCTAAAAAGGCTCGTTACTTTATATATATATATATTATAAACCTATATTTTTTTATTTTTTGGCACTGCGACACCAATACGTGTTTTGACCCAGCGGCTCACTCAGCCAGAATCAGACAGAAGCTGAAAGTAAAGGGAGGGGGAGGGCTTACATGGACATACAAGTAATGATGATTGGCTAGAGTGAAATTCCATGGTAAGCCAATCAGTGACAGGGTTTGGGTAAGTGGGCATTTCTACCAAGTTTGTTCTGACAGTGAGAGGATAAGAAGCAACAAGTCTGTTGATTTAAAACTGACGTTTACAGCGTGGAAGTACAATCACTACTTCAACCTACTTCCTGTAAAAAGAAAAAAATACATGTCAAGTGTCCTCTTCATACATAGGTTATTCTAATTTAATGAAACATCTCTACTAAGCTAGTGGTCAAAAGAAATAATGCAATTAGGGCTGCAAGGCACTGTTATTAGGAGCTATCCAGGTGACATCAGAGAAGGACATGAAGCACTCATGAGCGCTGAAAATATTAAAATGAGCACCACATCCAACTGTGTTAGTGCTCATTTGAGTACCTAACATTTTACAGTGCAGACATTATTGCTATTCATGAGCGCCACCAAGAAACAACCTCTGGTGCTCCTTCAGAACCAGTTCACAATTGTTGCGTACACCCCTGGTTATGACATAAGAGCCAAGGGGTGCACACAATTTTCAGAAGTGTGATGTGTTAACATTAAGTGTCATACAAATGCCTAAAGGACTACAGTATATAGTGAAGTACATTAGGATACTAGACAGGTAGTGTTTGTTCAAACAATAACATTGCTAAAGCATTCATTATAAATGATCCTGTGTTTAATAGCTTTGCAGCCAGTGAATCGTGCAACAGAAGTACTTTTGAGTGCATTTCAGAGCCTGTATTTTTTACTTTTACTTGAGTAGATATTTGGATTAGTACTTTTTTACTTTTACTTGTCATTTTTTTACATAGGTATTTGACTTCTACTCAAGTTAGGAATCTGGGTACTTTTGCTATCTCTGTTAATGACATACCGCCAAACCAAAGCTAAGCACTCAATATGTGAACTATAGAGCATAAAGATGAAATGAATGAGTGATAACACACATTTTAAAGAATCTCATTTTGTAAATAAGTGGAAAGAAATAGTATTTAGTGTCTCCTAAATGGATTTATTTCTATTGTTTTTCATTTCCGGTCATCTCAGCCTGGTGTGACCGAGACTGACTCTTGTATTTTCAATTCTTGTTCAAATCAATATCATTTCCATTACATGTGTCAAACTCATGCCCCGAGGACCAAATCTTGCCCTTTGGAGCATCCAATTCTGCCTGCAGGAGAAAGTAAAAATGACAGAGAAAAAATGAATCATTGTGTAAATGAAACTCATCAATATTTGCGCATGATTGCAGTCACTTTTAAAGTTAAACTGTTGAATAAAACTCCTAATTCCTACAAAATTCTTCAATTTTCCTCAAATTATGACATAATATTTCCCAGAATTAAATAGATATTGAATGTTTTAAATAATCAATTGGGTGTTGATCTAACCAGATAATCATTGCTAAAACCATTGCTTAAGGTAAAGACAAGTGCAGCAGGTATACATGTCCTGTTTCAACATTTTGTTGTAATTTTCCACTCGCAGCTCAACCCTTTCCTTGGAATGGTCAAGGTCAATGCCATATATGGCATTATTGAAATCTTTGTGTAAACAGTTAAAAACTCACTTTTTTAATTACTTGAGATGTCATTTGTAACATTGTGATGTTGTTGAATAACATGTTGAAAAGATTATAATGGCTCAACCACACTTTATGTCTGTATTAGTTATTGGAGTCAGGTTACACACTATCACAGTGACTGATAAACAGATGATGAGAGTGGAAAGCATAAATCAGCCCTGCACATGAAGTTCGGGGCTCGTCCTCATTGATTCAGCTCAGACTCTGTTCTAGGTATTTTTCTTAGAAGCAAATTTAAAGTGAAGAACCTGTTGGGACTTTTATCTGTCACTTATTGCTTGGATATTTTCGGTTTCTTACGTATTTTGTATAGAAGTGCAAACTAGGGCACAATAATGTTGAAATTACTCATTTTCCCACATCAAATCTGTGACTCACTTGAGACCAAGCTGCTCCGCATTTGGCCTCTGAACTAAAAAGTGTTTGACACCCTTGATTTTCATCATTATGAAAATAAACATTAGAAAACCCCATATTTTTACAGATTTAATTTGTTAATTTTCCACTCTGTCTCAAGTGCCACCTGTACTGCGATTGCGTACCCCCATTTGAGAACCACTGATGTAGTTTGCTGTGGGCTTTGTTGTGGTTAAGCTAAATTAAGCTAGGGTAAGATCCTGGCCACTGCAGTTCAGCTGAGTGTTGCTGGAGTGGATGACGCACTTGGAAAGCTGCCTGGTCATCAGCTAAGCTGTAATTTAGGGTTGAAGATGAGTCAGTTCATAGTGTTGCCTTGGTCAACGTCTCATGATCTGATAAAAAGCACTGAGTGAGGAGCTGCTGTGTCCTGTGATCTGCAGAGATCACACAGAGACCTGCAGCAAACATGAGCTACACGTGATTTGTTTTGTAAAAAGGACTTACCACATAAAACAAATACATCAAAAAGCCCCCTCTTAATGATTAAACCACATATAACCAGAGTACTGATATAATGTCATACTCAAGTAGAAGTATTGTTACTTGATTGAAATTGTACTCAAGAACAAGTACAAGTAAAAAGTAGCTCAATGAAATAGTACTCAAAGTAAAAGTTACTAGTTACCACGTTAACTGTGTGGTAATGAATCTCACCACGGTTCCCTTGCATACAGTAAAGATCTCATGTATAAACTTAAAAATGCAATATGTAAATTCAACTCAGGATACATTTATTTATTTATCTTTTTGTAGAGTTGACTTGTGTTCTTTCCTTGTTTTGCCCCTCTTCTTGGCTGATTTGTTGCTGTTTGTAATTTTTTTCAATCTGACTACATGCACAAGAATTTCATTGTACCTGTTCTTTTTAACTTTTACATATAATAAACTCTATTGTATTCTATTCTATTCTATAAAAGAAGAGACCAAACCTTGCACAATTGGAACTTGATTTATTTTCCACAACTGAATCTGTATACAATAAAAGGTTTGTCAAAATGCACATTTAAAAATTAATTATAATTATAACACCAATAAATTAAATTCAAAATTTAAAAAAAATCTCCAGGCTCTAAGTATAGCTACATTCATGAACTCTAAAACTGAGAAAATACCCAGCATTCAATGCTGTTTTGGCGCAATGCATTACGTTTAATCTGGTTGGTCGGCTATGATGTGATGCATTTGATTGTGTTCTAGTCATTTCATTTTTTATAGTTTCACAATTTCCGTTGATCATTTTAAAACAAAAGTTATCCAGTATTCTATCAGAAAAATCAAAGACATTTCAGCAATAAAAACCTAAATCAAAGGGTTCATATTTGCCTTTTACTACATTTCTTTGATTGTTCATGAGCAACAAAGCAAAATAGATTTCATGCGCAGTGGAAAGTTGTGTCTGCCAAACGTAGAGAAACAATGATGCATTCACAGGAAGTCACTGACGCCGCAGTCCACTTCACAATTTCCTCTCTATACCCACCATCACTCACACGGCAACATCATGAAGATTCTGCATGTGATGCTGCTTTTCCACAGTAAGCATTCAATACTTTATATTTGTTTGATTGGTTTATTTGTCATTGTTTAAATATCAACAATTAAAATTATGAAAATATTTTTTATTCTAAATCTAGATGCTAAAACTAAGTCTATTTGTAATTTTAGGCAATGTCTTATTTCATCTATATATGCTTCCTCTTGGTGATGTCATCAGGAGGCATGGAGTGAACTTCCACAGTTATGCTGACGATACACAGCTGTATATCTCACTGTCTCCTGAGGACACCAGTCCAATGGATGCTCTTTTTAACTGTATTTTAGATATCAAATCCAGGATGGCATAAAACTTTCTCCAGCTCAATCAGGACAAAACTGAAGTTTTAGTTCTCGGTCCTGAGGCCAGAGAGAGAAACTTTTACCTAAACTTCAAACAGCAACTTTGAAAAATATAACAAAATTAGGTTATTTAAATTAGTCCACCCCATTCTCTCTCAGGCCAACACAGAGACGCTAATGCATGCTTTATAACCAGTCGGATTGACTACTGTAATGCCCTGCTTTCTGGTCTTCCCAAAAAGAGTATTTCAAGTTTACAATTACTACATAATTCAGCAGCACATGTCCTGATGAATACCAGGAGGCGGGAACACATTACACCCATTTTAAAATTGCTGCATTGGCTCCCCGTGTGTTTCATCAGGATCAATTTTAAGATTCTCTTACTGGTTTTTAAGTGTCTTAATGGGCCTTCTTACCTTTCAGAACTACTTTTACCCTATGAACCTTCTCAAACCCTGAGGTTCTCCGGCATTGGCCTTTTAGTAATCCCAAAAGCCAGAACACGCACACACGTAGAGGCGTCGTTCCAGTTTTACGGCCCTCGTCTGTTGAACAGACTGATGGAGCACCTCAGGGCTGCAGAAAACGTTCATATTTTTAAGAACAGCCTCAAGACCCACCTGTTTAATTTAGCTTTCAGCTAATTATTTATTCATTTTAGGATTGTTTTCTTTCTTGTTTTATTGTTATCTTTTGTGGTTTTTATAGTTTTAAGAATGTTATCTTTTATGTTTTCCTTTTAGTTTTTTTAATAGTTTTGGGATTGCTATGTTTTATGTTGTTCTTACAGTTTTAGGATTGCTGTGTTTTATAATTATAATTACTTGCACACTTGGAACTTGATTTATTTTCCACAACTGAATCTGTATACAATAAAAGGTTTGTCAAAATGCACATTTTAAAATTAATTATAATTATAACACCAATAAATTAAATTCAAAATTTTAAAAAAATCTCCAGGCTCTAAGTATAGCTACATTCATGAACTCTAAAACTGAGAAAATACCCAGCATTCAATGCTGTTTTGGCGCAATGCATTACGTTTAATCTGGTTGGTCGGCTATGATGTGATGCATTTGATTGTGTTCTAGTCATTTCATTTTTTATAGTTTCACAATTTAAAACAAAATAATAATAATTTACTCAGTAATGGTTGGGTGTAGAAATGTAACAAATTACTTCTTTTAAAACGTACTTAAGTAAAAGTTAAAGTACTGATTTAGAAATATACTCAAAAGTGTAGATAAAAGCAACTCAGTTACAGTAACGTGAGTACTGGTATTCCATTACTTTCACATCTGATGATTCCATCACACAAACTGGTTTTACACCACCTTTATGTTTTAATATCTGCTCTCGAAAAGGGGCAGGACTGGAATTAGTCATAACATTTTGGTATGCTGTGAACAGGTCGGTGATATAACAGTTATTCCATGAAGTCACACGTACCACATTTACAACAGCTGCAGGGAGGACACTCGTTACTTATTAGGAATTTTACACAGTGACTCTTACCCTCACAGAATAATTAATCCAGTGTTCCCACTCCAACCGGTGGTTAGTAGCAGAGATTTCACCAAAACACCATCTTCTATACATTACTTACTGATCCAGATTAGGCTCAAAGTGTCCTGGATTACTCAGACTGTGGACAGGTTGACTGTCAATACAGAGATGTTTACACTTGCAGATGGTTCAAAGTCCTTTTCCAACCCACTTTAGTTTACCAAATAAACCATGGAATGTTGCAATAGTAATGCTGTAAAAAACGTTCCTTATGCAAACACAAAATGAATCATGGCTATTGTTTTTGTGAAATATTATTCATTTGTTGTTTCTTTGAGACAGTGTTTCTCAAATGGGGGCACATGTACCCTTAGGTGTACACGATGGCACGACAGGGGGTACGTGAGAGAGAGAAACAAATAACAAATATTAACAAATATCTTGGTTTCATTTTAGGTGTGATATGACCGGAAATGATAAAAACTATAGAAATAAATCCATTCAACCTTGGGGTCGGGACCTCGGGTGGGGTCAACTGGAGTTTAAATGGAGTCGAAAATTTCTCAAAAATTGAAATAGATTTTTTTTGTAATTGTTATTTTATTTTATTTTTTAAATTAAAACACACAATCTTAAACAACTATATTTCTATACTTAGTTCAACTACAATGCAGTAAAACATGTTTCATCTGAGCTCAAACATTATCAATTTTTTTTTGATAATGTTTTCCACTTATTTACAAAATGAGATTCTTTAAAGTAATAATAATAATAATAATACATTTTATTTGTAGAGCACTTTACATTCGAAAATCTCAAAGAGCTTACAGAGTTTAAAAGAATAAAGGAATTGCAAAAACCTCAAAAATAAAAAAATAAAAATAAAAAGTGTTTTATCACTCGTTCATTCCTTCATTATGCTCTATAGTTGTTTTTAAATAGTTTTCTCAGGAAAATGTTGTAGTCGGACAAAGAGGGTACTTGGATTCAGAAATAAGAGAAAGGGGTACTTGAGAACCACTGCTTTAAGACATAGCCGGTATCCTTATAATCAATAGCCCTATAATTATATATCTTTATAATTATCCTTATATTAAAAATACATCCTTGGTCAGGTCAACTTTATCAACGCCTATTTTCAGGGACAAGGACAGAAACTTTCAAAACATCTGATTTCAACCAAATCTAGCAGATAAAGTAAACTTTACCAAAGCAACGAGACAAGTCTGATATGCCAACCACAGACACAGTCAATATCACTAAAAAGACAGTTTGAATCCAAGAACAAATTCCCAAAAAGCTACAAATAAAAGGTCTGCCTTCTCTCCTAATACTTATACTTAAATACACATTAAACAACACATATAAATATACCAAATACATCAAATAAGCACACACCTTAGACCCCTCGATGATGAATAATCATAACCGATCAATCAGTAATCTTGTACGTAATTGATATTGCTTTAAATCAGCAGTTATTGTCATCTAATAAAACTGATCTTTTGATATGTAAATGTAAAGCCTTCTAATTAAAGACTAATGTTAGAAATAAACCTGGATTTCTGCAGGGTCAAATAATGTGTCTTTATCTTTTCCTTCTCATTGTGAGACAGCTAATGTTTTGACTCTGACAATCAGAAATGTCTTATGTAACATAACATGGTGCACATGGCAGAAAAGAAGAAGAAGAAGAAGCTTAGTACCGTGCCAAAGGGAGGAGGGACACCAGATAATGACTGCTTGATAAAATTCTGACTACTACTACAATCGAGGCTGGATGAAAAGGGGAGACGTTTTGGAATTGCCTCCAATGTTTTGTATTTGCAAAATTTTCAAAGACATAGTTTGAGTATATACATACATGCATATATAAAAAGTTGCAACGCTTTATTTTGAATCTTTATTTTGAATATATATATATATATATATATATATATATATATATATATATATATATATATATATATATATATATATATATATATATATATATATATATCTGTGATATTAGTGATATTTTATGTAAAAGGAATTATAATTCATATTTGTGACAGCTTAAATGCTGAATAAGTCTGCATGAGTTTTGTCCATTAATGTGCATTTTTGTGATGGTAATTAGCTCAAGAGACTTAAAACAACTATCAACCATAATCAGGAACAATTTGAATAATGTAGTTATGTTTTGGAATGTGCATTTATGCATTTATTAATTTTGGGCTATTAATACAAAAATACAGCAAGAGGTTTGAGTTCTGTTTACATACAAACGTTGGCTTTGACATTAGCCATTTACATACAGTACATGTATAAAAATAGATTAGAAAAACAAAGAGACAAAATAAAATACTGTATATATACAACTTAAAGTTCAAATTCAACGTTTTTTGGTCTTCGCCGCTTTAGAGTTAGAAATGTTACATTTATGGGTGTGACCATTGACTGAATTGTGCATTGCATTTATTTGGGTCATTTCCGGCTCTGCTCTTGAGTCACTTCCGGTTGAAGTAACGCCATTGTGCAAGAACGAAAGCAGGTAAGTGTGTTTTTCCCTGCGTTTACAAACTATTTCAATTAGTTTGAGTGACAAAATGTCGCTTTTTTGCTACAAAAACGGTTCGAGACTCGTTTAGAGGACAAACCGAATCCCGTACAATTTCCGTATAATTTTAACATTTATTTCCTCTCCGCTTCTTAATACCGCCCAGTTTACCTTATCTAACAACAGCTCTCACTAAAACATTGAAAATAATGTTTCGGTATACATTCTTTATGAAAAAAAAAGGTGATATAAACGGATTACGTGAGTTTTTCTGGGACGCGTTTCCGTCCACTGTTTAGTTAGAAAGTCACACCGCAGCAACTTAATGATCCATAGCTTAATAAAGTATCAAGTTACACTTTTGTCGATGTACAATTTGAAACTTTAAAGCTTGGTATTTTCTTCTTATCTGGTGCTGGTGATTAAATTGGAAATGCGTTGCGAAGATTAGTTATATACAGGGCGTGACATCATGTGTTTGCTAATTTATACTAGTTTTGATTAAAGTTTCGTTTTCAGATTAAACTGGTCTGTTAAGTTTAGTCAGTAAGAGTCCAAGTGTTGTTAAGTAAAGTAGCTTTCCCACAAATGCCAATGGGAATGAATGGATCCCCTTGTTGAGCTATTAATCTTACCACAACCACGTTTATAACGGTCGACTAAAGCTGGTGTTTTCAACCTTGGGGTTTGGTTCCCATTTGGGGTCCCGTGACACTGAGAGGGGGTCCCCAGATGCCTTCAAGAAACCAAGAATATTTTTTGAACAATTTGAGCTACTTTTTTTTTTCTTATGTTTACTCTTTTTTTCCAACTTCTCAAATTTCAATGTCTTTTCTGTTTGTATTTTTTGCCAACTTAACCACATTCACGATTTGTCATGCCCATTATTTGCCAGTTAATAATTTCTACTTTTTAAATTAAATCCCTCCATTTCTGCCATTATTGACATTTTGAACTAGGGTTGGGCATCGTTTGGATTTTAACGATTCTGATTCTGATTATCAATTTCATTCCTGTTCTAAACAATTCTTTGAGTTGTGCAGGTCACAGATTTCACAGAAGATTTTTTTCATTTGAAAAAGCCTTTACACAGGCCATTTTTTTTCATTTACTTAGTTGATACAGGACTGGCGCCCTGTCCAGGGTGTACCCCCGCCCAGCGTCCAATGAGTGCCAGAAATTGGCACCGGCAGACCCCCGCGACCCTGATAAACGGGAATTAGCGGGTTTGAAGATGGATGGATGGATAGTTGGTACAGTTTAATTTGGTTGCTGTACTGTAACTAGGGTATTCAATTACAAAGGTCCCCAACTGTAACTGTACAACTGAAACTTGCTGAAATAACGCTACAAACAAGTTGGCAGCAGTCTAAAAAAACAAAGAGCTGCAGCCCAGGAGGGTATTTCATCAAAGTGTTCTCAGTAGAGCCAGGCTTATGGTTTAAACCTGGTTCAGCTAAGCCGTCCCTGACCACACTGGCTTTTACCATTTCATCAAACTCTTCTCAGCTTCAATCAACATAGTTTGAAATGAAATCATTTCGTAAGTATTTATATTTTATAATATATGATATTTGGTCATTTTTTTTTTTTTTATAAACTTCCTACTGTTCGCCCTATCATAGGCTCTGTTAGCAACACTAACATTTTTTTATATTGTGCTATAGTCCTACCTAGGAATGTGCAATATTTTATTGTTTATGATTTGTCAAAAATATTCTCGCCGGTAAGAATGTCATCCCACAATATAAATGATAAATTCCCATGTCGGAAATTAGCGAGGGCCACGGGCCATTTGTCCCTCAATTTAGCCAAGAATGCCCATAAAATCCTTGTTCCACAGGCCAAAACTGCCCCTGTTTGTTGTCAACTTATTATTCTCTGGAGCCGAACACTGTTTACGGGAGCTCCGCAGCGAAGCCTCCGCTGCCGCTTTGTGCACCACGCCTCCTGCCATTACACACACACACACACAGCAGTGCTCGTCACCGCTACCTGAAGCTGCCGAGCTGCGATACATCATGGACCGCTACTTCTCCAACAGATCCACCCAAAGTTCCACAAACACGGGGACAGAGATGAACCCGTAGCAATGAATATGAACTGGAAACTCAACTAAAGCTAACTATGCTAAGCTAACCCACTGACACACTGGGCTAATAGCTAATGCTAACCGCTCCATATAAGGAACAGACCAAATAAAAAGAACATGTCTTACTGTCATAAAGCCACAGAGAGCCACTGACTTGTTTATGGTCAGATTTAACACTTGTATGGTAGGATAAAAGCTAAACATCTCACACGTTGTGTGAAATAAATGTTAGCATAATATTAATGTCACTATGCATCCGTCCAAACTTGTGAAACGCAATATTTTTTAATTCTATTTCACGTGTTCACAGACAAAGCTGATCACATTAGACTAATGTACTTATTGTTATTACACCTAAATATACTGAATGATTAAATCATCAGCTTGATCTAGTTTAAATAAAGGAAATCAGTTATTTATTAACCATAACTTTATGTAACTCATCTCATTATCAGATAAATGAAACAAGATTCAGCAACAGTAAAAACACTAATGGAGTTATTTGTCCTTTTCATGTGCTTTTTTTTTTTTTTTTTCAGAAAATAATTTCATTTTAAGTGAGGAAATAAATGAATTACAAACAATAACACTAATAGTAATCCACATGCACTAATATATTCTATAAAATATCAGCTCATGAACTCTGAGTCAGCAGCTATTGTAGCCTTTTTAAATGTCTAATGTTGATGTATTCACATTTATTTGTGTTTGTAAGGAACCTGTTTACACTTAAAGTTGGGAATTGTTTTATTTATTTATCGTGATGTTTATCGTTATCAAAACCAGAAATTATTAGGATAATTTTTTTTAGTCCATATCGCCCATCCCTAGTCCTATCTCTATTTACACTGTGGGGAAAAACAAAAACACAAGTTTCCTTACATTTCATGTTTATTGTTATTGACTGCTGTCTAATCATTGATGTACTTCAGCAAATCAAGACATTTTAATATGTATTTGATACTGTAAATATTACTCACATTTTTCAAAATATACATATCATTCTGAGAAAATCTTGTGAAACCGGATAACATATAAGTAGTAAATATATTTCACATGAATGTTAACAAACCTATATACAGTACAAAGATATAATTTGAGCAGGAAGATGCATTTAAGGGATAATTTTGTGCAAGTTTAACTCATAGTCTCCCTTTACCGGTAATCACTTGCATTATGTAGATGTGAATCCATAATACAAAGGCCAAAATGTAACATTTAGGGCTGCAACTAGCTTTTTGTACTAACTTTTAGTATTTTCTATGTACAGTTTAGTTTTCTTTCAAGCACACAATGAAAAAGCGTACAGTATGTACAACATAATACAATAATCCACAGAAAACAGAAAAATTCACCGCTGCTTGAAATGGAGTAGTTACTTATTTTGGAACAACAGTTTTACATAGGTTTGTCAGGGCACCACATAGAACAACAATATCATCTAACATTTGAACTTGTGACAGTGGTATTACAGTTTGCAAAATCTTAAAGTTCTTCCACCAACCAATGACATGGATCCCAACACGAGAAAGCTGTCGAGATGTGTGTACTTCATTTGCAGAGTTGTTTCTTTCCCTTTGTAAAGTGTGGAATACGAAGAGTTGCAGCACGAGCTGCAAATTCGTCTCTAATAAGAAACCCCCTATCTGCTAACACCTCGTTCCTGGGCTCCAACAGTTTTAAGAAGCCAGATTTCATAGTTATTTGTTTATCTGATACCCGCCCACCCCAACCAGGAGACAGAAAAGAAATTGCCCCTGCTGGAGTGATGCCAATCAAATATTTGATTGTGTCGTGTGTTTATAATTTGACCAGGTCTGGGCCCTGGCTGTCAAATTACTGAGTCTGGCTATAAACATTTCTGTACAATCTATGATACATCGGCATCTTTTAAAGTTATGCTTGAAGATTTTGGGCATGTGTTTAAGTATGGCTCCCTTGCTTGGCCACTTAATGAGTGGCTTGAGGATCATGGCCATGGCAGGTATCCAGCTCCTACAAATATTTGATATGGTGGTTTTGGAAACCTTGTATGTATGCCAAGTCTGTGTTACTTAGGCCTAACCTTAATTTCAAAAGGACAACCAATAAATGGTCCTCTTGACTAATTTTTTGGCTTATTCTCTCTACCCTGCCCAACATTTTTGTAAACAGCCAATGAAACATAACAGATGTAAGTCCTGTGAAAAAAACCGGTTTACCAATGTTGGACTTAACAGTTTCATAAGAAAATGTAGATTTTTCCGGTTCCTCTTTTAACTTCTGATTCTCAGCCTGCAGTTTGCCAAACTCCTGCTTCAGATTGACGTATTTATCCTGAAGTTGACGGTGCCTCAGGTTGAGATCATCATATTCATTAGTTGGGTCTGGGATATCTTCTTGTGCTTAAATATAAAAAAGGGAACAGTTAGCGTATGCACCAAAAATGCATTAAGTATAAAATGTAGTATTTGCTGTTGAACATAATACGCCTACTCTCCATAAATTAGGGACATTATACTACTTTGTGCTCATTGTAGTGTTATAATAATGTAACACATAATATACTTAATCTGGCATAATATGTACTAGCATATATACTGAAAATGTGCAGGAGCTGAAGTTGGACAAAATGAGTAGTAGTGAAAACAAAAGCCACTGACAGAATACATATTTTTCTAAATATGTTATGTTAATTTCAAATCATTTCCAGACCAGCAATTTTGTTTATAATTCATTAACTTCTCCTGGAATTTCAAAACCATTGGATCCCTTACATTCAGTTAGTTAAAAGAAAATTATATTATTACCATGGCAGTGTTCCATGTTCGATTCTCCTTGTTCTTCTGGAGTGTCACGAGGACCAGATTGAACTGGTGGCTCGTCTGCCCTGTCATCTCTCCTCCTTTTTCTTTGGTACCTAAAATTAAAATAAATGACAGTATAGAGACTACTTGTGGATAACCATTTTTTTTATTTTTTTTTATTAAGATTGCAGTATTTCAAAGCCAGCATTAAAGCATATTACATATTATGGCAATAGGAGGGTGTATAACACATTTGAAATAAATAGATAAAAACAGTAAAGTGGGGCCAGGGCTAGTTATCCATACCTTTCCATCTTTGCCTTGGGTCTTTGGCTTTGTTTGGTATACACAAAGATAGAAGGCACGAAATCAGGACTTTGCCAGTCCAGCGAAACTTCTCCTCCACACACACGTGTTTTATTTATTTAGCCACTATACTGTATGTCCACATTTTGACTGCATCAAATTGTGGAATCACGATTTCACACATTTTTTTATGAAAGCCACACTTATGTGATACAAAATGGGCACCGCAGACGCGTGCATTCTTGATGGTGTCCTCGGTCCAATCATCCCGATTGATAGCCCGAAGCCAAAGCTGCCTTCGGTGGCTCTGAAACGGCCGAGATCCCCTTGGTATGTGGTATGCTTCCTCGTGTGATGTAGACAATGTGTGAGGTCATACTTCCGTTTCCACAATGCGCGCGCATATTTTTTGATGACGTATGCTGGGTTTTTCAAGTTAGTTTGGACGTTCGCCTTGTGGGTTTGACTTTAGTATTCAATTCTTACTATTGTCGTTTCAAACACTGTATATGACATTCAGTGCCTTGTTTTATGTATATATTCTGTACCTTTTCGCAACAACAAAATAGTTCGACCGTTCGCTATTTAGACCCGGAAAATATTGACGGGCAATTGTTGTTGTGTTGAAAGCTGCACATTTATCCACAGCGTGTGTGAGAGAGAACCAACGGAGGAGATAAGAGTCCCAGGTAGAACACACACACGCGTCGATCAGGTGCTCTTCACTATCGACAGAGATGCAAAAAACTAGACTAAAAAAGATACAAAATGACTCCAGAATCACACTATTTAAGGCAACAAAAACAATAATTATACAAAAAACTAAACAATATTTATACAGGAAGTACACAAAACGATAACAGAAATGCACAACAATATACAAAAAGGCTCCAAAAACACAATGATTTCAAAAAACATATATTACAGAAAAATACACCAAACGATGACAAAAACATGAAAATGACTCAAAATACACTAACATGACAACAGAAATGCACAAAACTGACTGCAGAATCACACTACAATGGCAACAAAAAACAATAATTATACAAACAATGCACAAAAAGACAACTGAAAGATAAAAAAAAATACACCTGATGACTTAAAAAAACATACATTTCTGAAAAATGCAAAAATATGAAAATGGCTCAAAATACACAAAACTAAATATTTATACAAAAAATACACAAAACTAAATATTTATAAAAAAAATACACAAAACTAAATATTTATAAAAAAAATACACAAAACTAAATATTTACACAAAAAAAAACACAAAATGACTCCTGAATCACACTACAATGGCAACAAAAACAATAATTATACTAAAAAGGCACAAAAACACAACAGAAAGATACACATAATGACTCCAAAAAACATACAATACAGAAAAATACACCAAACAATAAAATATAAAAGTGTTTAAAAAAAAAAACAAAACAACAAACGCATTTATCATGCACATGTCCCATAGAATTAAACCAGGAAAATTGCACCCAGATTTTGTACCGGCAAATATACCCCTTACGCTCCCACATGAATACATTCTTCCGACGGGCACTGTACGAGTCAATAAAAAAAACTAATTTTAAAACAAGTTTTGCAGTGTAGTGGATGGCAATCGGAGTGAGTAGGCTTGTTTGAACAGGTGGGTTTTGAGACGTGATTTGAAGATGGTCAGAGTGTTAATGTTTTGGATGTCAGGTAGGAGGGAGTTCCAGAGGTGGGGGGCATCGTGGCTGAAGGCTCTGGACCCCATGGTGGTTATGTGGACAGGAGGGATGAGGAGGCTGAGGGATAAAGATGATCTGAGGGTTCGATTGGGCGTGTTTATGTGGAGGAGTTCAGTGAGGTACGGAGGGGTGAGGTTATGGAGGGCCTTGAAGGCGAGGAGGAGAGCCGGAAATGAATAACCTAACAAAAGTTAACCTTCTTGTGTTAGCTTTCTGTTAGCATCTCTTATGATAACAGGTCCTAAATCAGCTGTAAAATACACTAAAAACAAATATCTATCATCTAATGTAATTCCTATCTATTGGTTACCTTGTTTTTTGGTGAGGGTGTCTGAGCCTTCTTTGTATCAGTATACCCCTAGATTTATTAAATTTTTTTGAAATGGTAAAAAGTTTGACTTTGTAATTGTAATAATAATCTATTATAATTTAACGTTAATTATCTCAACTCAATTACAATTTACGATTACGACGGCAACAGATTTTTAAAATTGCAATTAGAATTACACCATGATTTCATTTAATTAACCTTTTGTTTGGTGTGATTGTTTTTTAAACTGAATTAAACCTGAGTGTCATATTTACATCCTGCTTTCCTTTTTCACCAGAACGCTTTAGTCATTCTCACCTGGCTGACATGAGTTACACACCTTTCCTCCTCCTGCTCTGCAGTCTTGGCACTGCCATCATTGTTCAAGGTGAGCCCAGTGCCGTTAAGTACGTGTGATTGGATACACCATAGGTCTTAAGGTCAAGTTGTCCTCACTTAGCATGTTTGCTCTTCTAAGTCCCTAATGTCTCCTTTTTCTTATTATCCCTCACCACAAAGTTAAAGTGGACAGCTTTTCTCAGAAACTGTTTAAGATAGGATAACCAAATTCAGTGTGTGGCTTCATTGTATCAATACCTTGACGGTGTTCGAAACTCACATGTCTGCCAGCAGGTGGCGCTATAACCAAGGTCAACGCGTTTTGCCTATAACTCCCACACCGTATGTTGCACATTCAAAAAATCTCATATCCACAGATTCCCTGAATAGCACTGAATCAGCTGAGCTAGGCCACTCCCCTTTCCACCTTGAATTTTGTGGTGCAAAATTGCGAAAACTGCAAAACCCATTTTTTTAACTCTACCTTGGGGTTTTGTCCAATCAGCATGAAACTTGGCACGTAGTGTTGGACCTGATCTGAAGTTGAGGAAAGAATTTTGTTTGATCAAAATATGCGCAAATTATTAACGAGTAAAATTTTCTAGCTAGCTTTAAAAACGGCATCTGTTACATACCTTGGTCAAAATAAATGCTAACCTCAAATCTGAGATCCTTGGTTGGCGTGTGACTGTGGGGGTATGAGCCAAATTTGAATTATTTAGGCCACTAGGGGGCACTGCAAAAATGGGTAATATATATCTCTTAAATATATATTTTACCAAATTTGGTAGGTATGACCATGGGTCGCTCCTGAGGCCATATCTCAGAGTTAATTGTGATTGGTAAAGTGGGCGTGGCTTATTACAACATGAAATACAAATGAACAAACATTTATTTCAGCTGAAGTATTATGTTGAGGGCTGTGAAATTTACAGGGTATATATAGCAGAGCACACAGACCACCCATACCAAAAAGTATGCCACTAGGTGGCGCTATAAGTGCAAGCACATTTTGGCTTGTAACATTCACATCTTCATAAACTTTATATCCACGTGTTCCCGAAATAGAGTTGCATCTTCTGACATAGGTCATGTCCACTCCCACAGCCTATTGCCCTTTGTAAGTCACTACACATCAAAAACCTACTTTTTCAAACTCCTTTGTGTTTTGTCCGATCAGCGTGAAACTTGCGCGTAGAGTCTTCAGTTGGACCTGATCTAAAGTTTATAAAATAATTTTGTGCGGTCAAAATAAGAGATTACTGATATGTGGAGACTTCAATATAAACTTTTTAAATCCTTTAAAAAATACACACATTGAAGACTTCACTAATTACATGTACACAAATGGATTAAAACCTCTCATAACAAAACCAACCAGAATTAATAAACACAGCTCAACACTGATAGACAACATCTTCACAAACATACAAAACACAAATTTAACGAGTGGTATATTCATAAATGACATCTCTGATCATTTACCAATATTTACGATACTTAACACTAAAAAGAAGAAGAACTTTGAAAATCATAACACACTGACATACAGAAGACTGGAAGGAGAAAAACAACTAGAAAACTTTAAACAACAGATAAAAAGACAGACGTGGGAGAGCGTTTTCAAGGAAGAAGACGTGAATGCAGCACATGACACATTTACAGACACAATAACAACAATATACGATAAATGCTGCCCTTTGAAACAAATAACAATCAAAAGTAAAACAAACAAAGTACCATGGATTAATAAGAAAATAGCCAACGTATGCAAAAAGAAAAACATATTATATAAAAAATATATAACAGAAAAAACATTGAAAGCAGAAGTACGTTATAAAAAATACAGAAACAAAGTCAATAATTTACTAAGAGAAAAAAAAAAGAATATTATGAAAAACAATTAAAAGAGAATAAAAACAAAAAATTGTGGGAAATTATAAACACCATAACCATGCGCAAAAGCAAAGAAAAAAATGTAGACCACTTTATAATAAACAATGTAAAAGAATACAATAAAAAATAATAGAACACCTCACATAAAAAAGAACAAAAAAAAAAAAATGTTAATGAAAAGATGAAATTATGAAGAAGATGAGAATGTTTGACTAGGGAAGAAACGAGGTTTGATGTAAATAAATAAATAAAAAATAAAATAATTATTAACGAATAAAGTTTTTTAGCTAGCTATAAAAACGCAAACTGTTGGCTTATCTCGGTCAAAATAAATGCTAACACTACCAAATCTGAGATCCTAGATAGTAATGTGATATTCTGATGTGATAATATTTTCTTATGTATACATCTAAGTTCTTAGATTTAGGAAAAGATTGTGAGTTATAATGACAACCAATCTGGTAGGTAATATTGATGACTGTTTTCTTGTTTTATTTTTATTTTGTGCAGCTCAGGATTGCTCCTACCCTGTAGGAGGAGAAAACATGGGGCTGTCGGATAAGGACATCAACTCAAAAACATTCCCAGACGGGTCTACGGTGACCTTTATATGCAACCTGGGCCACAGGCCACAGACGGAACACTCTGGACGGATTGTTTGTACTGCAGGCAGTTGGAGTCCCGTGCAGCTGATATGCGAGAGTAAATATAAATTCCGTTCAGTAAAATTATAATTCATTATAATTCATTTTGCAGTGTTTAATTAGTGACACAAATGTGATGATGCTATTCAGTTGCCTATGAATACGACTGTACTGAGACTCTCTGATACTCAGCGTTCTTATTTCAGAAAAGCCCTGTGGTATTGCGGGAAATGTGGAAAACGGCTATATTGATTATCCAACTGGGACGTCATTTGGCGATAAAGCTGTGATCACTTGCAATCCTGGGTTCGTATTAACCCGTTATCATAAGAGATGCAAACAGAAAGCTAACACAAGAGGAAGACTAACTTAATATTTGTGAAACTATTTCTTTCCTCAGTTACATTCTGGTGGGTAAGAAAACGCTGACCTGTGGAGACCAGGGCTGGTTGGACAGGTTGCCGGAGTGTGAAAGTTAGTAGGGTCACATGACCGCACTTTACTTTGAAGTCTTTGTGGGTTGTGTTTTTTTTGCATACCTAAAAATGTCTTTCACATGTCTGCAGTTGTGTTCTGTGATGAACCTCCAAATGTCCCTAACGCTCAATACGACCCGATCAAAGACTCGTACGAGTATGAAGAAGTGGTGCAATACTCCTGCAATGGTGATCTGGTCATGGATGGATCCAGTAGTTTAACGTGTGAAGACGATGGAACATTTAAACCCAATCCTCCCGTGTGTGTCAGTGAGTGCTCGTTTTTTTTCCAACTTTTTTTGTTTTCAAGGTTTTTGACTGCTATAACCAGGGTTGGGGTCAATTATAATTGTAATTGCATAATTGATAATTAATTACAAATATGGCATAATTGAAAAAATATTTTGCTGCCCGTTGTAATTGAATTGTGACTGAGTTCAGATAATTGACTAATTGCCATGATAATTCTATAAAAAATTGTCACGTACAATTGAATTAAACACAAAACTGGGAAACCATGTTACAGTTCTATGACTTGCATATTTGAATAATTATCAACTACGTATGTGTAAGAGTTCGTAAGTTAGAGTTTGGATATCATTTTATTTAAATTGGGATACCATTTTACATAGTAACAATATTGTGACTATTGCCAAATTCCAACTCTTCCCTAGTTGAGCTTTTACACAAGATGTTCTAATCAATGCCGTAAAATGTTTATGTTAAGATGCTAAAGAAGACAGCATGCACTCAAATACAAAAGCACATGCAATCATCACAACAGGCTTCTAAATAGCAAACATACACGGTGCACCAAAATACATACTATATCAGATCATTAGTAATGCTCTTTGGTCCCCTGTCGGCTGTTATTAATAGTTCTATCAGTAGATTAAAAATATTGTGCGATTAATCAGTTATGCTCTGTGATTAATAATCTAATCTCTATTTTAGTCTCACATAAAAATTGCTGAGAAACACCCTCAATTTGAGGTATTTTCACTTAAATTACATTATTGTGGCAGATCGAAACGTTTATGTATAACAAAGTGGCTTTATAAAGTCATTTATTGTTTGTTTTTAACAGACTTGAACCATTTTCATTCCTCTGTATGTGAGACTAGACCCACGGGCTGCTGACACCTTTAGTTTAGACCATCAGGGGAATATTAATGTGTACTTTAGTCAATCTACAAATAATAGAACATACAAATGAAATAAAACATCAGGTCCATCTGAAGTGCTATAAGTTAGCAAATCATAAACAGTAAGAACACTTTTATGATCAATACAATTATTGAACTCCAAACTTGTTGCTTTTTCTCTCCTTCAGATAATAAATAATTAAAACAGAACCATCAATCACAGTGCTGTAAATTAGCACATCAAAAATAACATTGTTCATCACAAAATAAAGTGTAATAACATGAAGTAATCAGGATGTGGGTAGTAGCCCCATATCCTCTACCACTGAGAGTGGGCGACTGTCCACTACAGTTATTTCTTTGTTCATTTGTCACTCATTGGCTTATTCATTTTGGCATTTTTGCTATATTGTTAGCATTGAGGTGGAGAAGCTCCGCTCGAAGGCTGGAGGAGGAAGACCTCCGATGATCCACAAACTCTTTCTTGCACAATTTGCACACAACTGGGTTTTAGTGTTCTTAAGTTCTGGTCAGGTTCTACCTTTGTAGCTGGTGCATCAGTATTATGGGTATACACCGGGAACGCGTGCAATGAGAACGGTTTCCGGCTGTTTGGGGTGCAAACAAAACAAGCAATTAACGCAATTATTTGTTTTAGCGAGTTAATTTTCCTTTCATTAATTAATCACAATTAACACGTTAAAGTGACTGCCCTATTTATTAAGTGCTATATATATGAAAAATTGTAATTGAACCTCAGTAATTGAGAGCATCATTGTAATTTACTTTCAGGGGGAGAATAAAAATTGTATTTTAATTGGAATTGTGAACGACGCTGAGTTCTAATTGAACATGAAAAATTGAAACCGCAATTAAAATTGAAAAATGTAATTGACATACACTTAAGGTTTTTTAATCTTTTTTATCTTTCCTCAAACAGGTGTTCAATGTGATGAACATAAGGTGGAGTTTGCTGAGTGGGTTGGAGGTGCTCGTTTTCCCTATAAATATAGGGATACTGTGGTCCTGAAGTGCCTCCCTGGATACGTCATGACGGGATCACCAACCATATCATGTGGCATTAACAGTGAATGGACCCCTAAACGTCCAGTCTGTACACGTAAGTCAAATGTGAAATTTTAGGCGGAAATTTTAATTATTTTCTGCTTTATTGTTAGATTTGTATAATTTGCATCATAATTTCAGCAAGTTCATTTTGACTTCTTTTTGAATAATATGTTAAGGTTTCATTCATTCGGGAAATTGACCTTGATCTCCTGACATGTTTCGACCGTCAACTGTCAGTCTTCCTTGTTGTTGTCAGCTGATCACTTTGATGTGTCCTTATGAGTTCTGGATCAAAGGAAGACTCAAAATCAGGAGGCGGAGCTTCAACATCAACAGGGATGAGGGAACATTTTCACTCTCCCGCACCTGGGACTCTCTTCTCCAGAGACCAGGGAGCGTGGCTTGAACTGTCCAGTTGGCCATTCCTAGAAATAACTCACAAGGACACAAGGACTGGCAGTTGGCCGTCAAAACATGTCAGGAGATTAATGTACATTTCCTAAAACCTGAACCATGAAACCTTCACATAACATTTGTATCAGATTAACTTAAAGCTGCTGCAGACCAAACATTTCTTTAGGGTCAATTATATTTTTCAACTACAACCACGTATGTTCGATTACAATAACAGTGACACACATTTTTTTCGTTTACAATTAAAATTACAATTATTATTTTACCCCTGAAATTCAATTACAATTATGACCTTGATTACCAAAGTTCAATTAATCACAATTACTGAGCCTGAGTTAGCATCTCTTATGATAGTGGTCAGTTTTGACCCACGTCTTAAATCAGCTGGAAAATACAAATATCATCTGTAATCCAATTTGTTTTTGTGCCTTTATTTTGTCAGTATACCCCTGCATGTAACATATTTTAATCATTGTTAACTACGTATATGTAAGCTATAGAACTGCAACAAGGTTCCCCTGTTTTGCATTTGATTAAATTGTACATTTTTGATAGAATTTCCGTGCCAATTATAAAGTCAGTTATCTAAACTCAGTTAACAATTAAATTATGATTACAACAGCAACAGATGTTTTTCAATTACAATTATAAATATGTCTTGCATGTAATTACCAATTACATAATTATAATTGACCCCAACCCTGGACGAGGCTAACAGTGGCCACAGTTAGAAGATTTTTTTAAATTCGGAATTAGTTATTATGAATGAAATCATTTGGAATTAAAGTGTTCTGCTTCTTGTTGACATGGAAATCGTAATTCCGAATTGAGGTTTACATGGAAAACAGGTTTATTCGGCTTTATTGAACTCCGCTTTTGGTTGTGGGGTTGTGAAGGCTTGGATAGGACGGGGTGAACGTGTGTCACGTCTAATGGTAATAACACACAACAAACCTTTTATTTTTGGCTACAACATACAAGACCGCATGAGAACTGTTTTCACTTTTATTTTGATTGTAGTTTTGAAGCAGCAGCTTGACAATAACGCACGGTTTCACTTTGCTCCGCGTACCAGAAGAGAGATAGAAACTAATCAACGGCAAATGAGTCCCAGTAAAACTCTGGAAAACTATAAAAAGAATAAATATTTGCTTCCTGGTAAAGATAGTGGCTCTAACAACTGGTGCAATGATAAACTTGGTGATATTACAGCCTGTGAATGCTGTACAGGGATTCATTTACTCCGTCTCCGGGTTTTAGTATCACCTGTCTGATGATGCTATCTCCGTTTGCTGATGTCCGTGTTTTTAATAAGTCCGTGTGATTGTCCGCATGTTTATGTTTCCATTCATCCCCTCCTTTCATTATATCCATGTCTTCTCAGGCTGTTATTAAATAAATAGTCCGAGTGGCAATCTTGGATTATTGTGAGCAGAATTAAGTGTTTACAAGACAGAGGTATTATTTAATTCTGAATTAAAATCGGAATAAACCAGCCACCTAATTCGGATTTAAGTTTAATTTGGAATAAAATTTTCATTAGGAATTGTGTTTACAAGGTCCGTTTAAAGAGGATTCAACTGTTTAACCCTGAAATGAAATCACAAGACTCACCTTTTACCTTTGTCTGTTGTTGTTGTGTATTTGTAGGAAGGGTTCCAACACAATCCACGACTAAAGCCACAACTACCACCACCACAGACACTCCCGTCACCAAAGGTCCAGGTACTGACATGAAACTACTCTTTACTGTTTACCGATTGATTAGTTGTGTTCGGACCATGCAAACGGCTTGTTTTTAAATTAAAACTGAACAGCCTTTCTGTTGTTTAATTTTCACTTCTCATTAGCTGTGTTTCCATAACCCTTGGAAATGCGCAAATTCTAAAAATCTCAATAAAAACTGGTAGTGGAAAAAAATGAATTTTGAAAAAAGACTCAAGTATCGCTAAAACGTTTTTTTGCTTTAATGAAGAGGGTTTTCCAGACATATTCATATTTAAATGTTTCAATGGGGGATGACAATTCATCAAAACGATCAGCAGGTGCCTCTGAAGAAGACTGGCAGTTGACAGTTGAAACATGTTCAGCATTACTTTGATCTCCTGACAATTAACCTTAATCGTATTGATATTGAGGTTTTCACTACTGCGATAACTTAGCCTGCTGAGGATTTTTTTTCTGTCTCCATCTTTTGAATGATATACATGTCCGCCAATCAGAATTGCCGAAAGCTTCGCTTTGTAGGTTTTCCAGTGAGTTTTCCAGCGTCTTTTCCAACGACTTTATCTCGGCAGATAGGTTTCGTAGACCCTCACGAATCATCTCCTTGACCTCGTCCAAACCCGAATTGGGTTCTGAAGGGCCTCCCTGCGGTTTTTTCACCATTTTCCTTCAGTCTTGGGCCCAATTTTCCAGGCTGTTCAGCTGTAGCCAAGGTCGTGTTATCGGAGCGAATGAAAACACGTCTGCTCTCTCCAAAGACCAGAGATTTATGATCTTTCTCCTGTTCTTTCTCATTCTTTTTTTCTTCAACAGGAAATGGAGGCAATCTTCCAGCAGTTTTAGGCGCTGTCTTTGGAGGTAAGCTTATCCGAATAAAGTATTCTTTTGATGTGTGGCTCAGGAATGTGGGGAGACAAAGAAATGCAAGAGTATTGATTCCCAACTTTCCCTAGTTTCACTAGTTTGTTTCTGCGGCTTGCTCTGTTTGTTTACACAGGATTTGTATAAGGTGCGTTCAAAACGTGACTGTAGCGATGTGTGTGCGTGTGCTGCTACGGTTTCAGTTTGGATCGTGAAGCGGAATTGAGATAGGAACTAATCACCAGTAAAAAGCCCAGTTAGACTCCAGAAAACAATCACCTGGAATAATTGTTTGCTCCCTGGTAAAGATGGTAGCTTTAACAACTGGTAAAATGATAAACTTGGTGATATTATAGCCTCTACATGCAGTACGGGAACGCATTTACTCTGCCTCCGGGTCCTAGTGCTAGCCGTCCAGTGAAGCCTGTTTCGTTTACCGAGGTCCGTGTGTGGAAGTCCGCATGTTTATGCTTCCGTCCATCCACTCTTCATTATATTCATGTCTTTTAAGGGTCTTATTAAATAGTGTCGGCTGTAGTCCGGCCCTCCGCCATCTTGGATTATGTTGTCACCAGCGTGTCGTCGCGCAAGCGCAGAACAACCAAAATTAACAATCGTTCTCAACAAGAACTGTTGATTGATTTGTCACATGGCTGCTCCAGGGTTTTGAGTTTTTTATTTTGTTTCTACCTGGGCTGCAGCTTTTTGTTTCTTAGACTGCTGTTAACTTGTTTGTAGTGTTTTTTCAGTGAGTTTCAGGTTTACAGTTGTGGACCTTTGTAGTTGAATACCCTAGTTACTGTACAGCAACCAATTTAAAGTGTATCAACTAAGTGAATTAATATGTAAAGGCTATTTCAAATGAAAAAATTATCCGGTGAAATCTGTGACCTGTTGACCTGCACAACTCAAAGAATCTGAATCGAGAATTGTTTTGAACAGGAATCAAAATTGAGAATCGGTATCAGAATCGTTAAAATCCAAACGATGCCCAACCCTAATCACCCCCCTCCTGAACATTAACAGTATTAGTTACTGAAACATTATTAATCATTTGTCATGTCATTTTTCTCGTGTGTGTGTGTGTTTGATCTCTCATGTTTTCCTGACATCGTCCTGTAACCCTTTTATTTTTTCATCCCTGTCATCCTTGAAGTAATTGGTGTAGCCTCCCTCACTGCCCTCGGATGCTATTGCTTTGGAGTCCCAGAATTACTCAAGAAAAAAAGAGGGTAAACCTTTTTAAATAAAACTATCCATATTAACCCCACTGTAGCTCCACCCGTTTTACTTACCTCTCAGACTCTCCAGTGACCTTCTGCGATTCCTTTGCTCTGTGTCTGTCTGTGCATGTGTATGTGCACGCGTGTGCTTAGTCAGGCCTCATGCACTGTGTGGGTCCTATTTTGACAGCCAGAAACTTCCTTTTTTTTATTCTTACGGCAAGATTTATTTCAGGAACTTTGTTTTTACAAATGTGGTGTAAAACCTTGGAAATGTAATTATTAAAAGATCTATGCCCAACAAAACGCATTATTTTGCACCATATTCATTTTATTATCTTTTCAAAATGGGATTACTTTATAGTTTTGTGATTTCAAGATGGATGAACACAGGCTCTAAAACTGTAAAGTAGTCCCATTTTTAAAAGAAATATGGTGCATAATAATGTTTTTTGTTAGGCATAGATCTTTTCAAAGGTTTTAGGACACATTTGTAGAAACAGTGGAGAATCTCTTTTAATTCCTCTAGGCTTGTTTGTTGAATATGGAGGTGATGAGATCCACAGTTTTGTGCACGCCACCACCATCTCCACCTCACTCTGAATGACACAACTTTCTATACTTTCTGACCAGTTCTCTCTCTTAGTTGTCAAAATAGGGCCCTTATCGTGATGAGTGTTTTCAGGTGCGGGGGGCATTTTTGTGTTGCTGCTTCTTGGTTAATTTTCAGTGTGTGCTTTCTCAGCTATAACACAGAGAAGACCTCAAAGTGCTCTGTCATAATAAAAGATTTATGATGGAAATAGAAACACTTTGACATCTTATACAAGACTACAATACAACTACAATAGAGCAGATGAATTACAGAAGTTATTTTGTAAGTTATATTTAAAAAAGAAAATAATCAAATTGAGAGCAAATATACTTTTTATGCATTTAAACTTGTTTTTACAAAATATTTAGGTGTCACGTCATTGACCCAAATACGTACTTTGTTTGACATTCATGAGGCACTTGTAACTAAAAAGGTATAAACAACATATGGCTGTAAATTCCTGCAGCCCTCTTATAGAGGGTGGGAATGTCCCTGGCAGATGGACAGGTTCTACCAGCCAATCAGGGCTTGGCGGATTGAAAAAAGTGCTTCTGAGGGCTGCACAAAATTAGTTACCTACCATAAATCGTAACCTTTTTCTTTTTAGATTTCAGTTAGTATCTCTTATCAGTCAGCTGTAAAATATACTACAAAATATTATATTTCATCCTATTTGTTTCTCATCTCTTGGTTACCTTGTTAGGCATCCTAATCAATAAAAATATTGGTATTAATGTCTTTGGTGTGGGCGCCTGAGCCTTTTTGGTCAGTATAGCCCTCAATTTCCATTTTTTAAAGGGGACATATCATGCTAAATCCACTTTTTTAGCCCTTAAATGTATTTTGTTGTATATTTAGTGCTTAGAAGTACAGAAAAAATCAAATTAGTCTCTTCAGGTGCTCCGTAGATATCTTTATATTCTGTTTTGCTCATATTTTTCAATGCGTTTAGATTTTTCTATTCTCTATTACGTTTTTTGAACTATTACATCACAGTATTTGCAGCGGAACTGCCAAATTAGTACATCAACTCCAGGTCCAACACTTCGAGCAATCCGCCATTTTTATTTCTCGCTTTTATTTTGTAGTCCAAGCTCAAGGATGCCAAAGTTACGAGAGGATAAGTCAAAATGTTTGGTTGTTGGATGTAGTAACCCACACGCTTCATTACACCGTCTCCCAGCATCAGAACCTTTTCAAAGTGTCTGGTTGAGTTTTATTTTTAACGGAAATGTACCCACATCTGTGGATAAGGTCATTTTTGTGTGCGCGCAGCACTTCAAGGATGACTGCTTCAGCAACCTCCACCAGTATAAAGAAGGATTTGCCGAAAGACTTGATTGAGGGTTCAATTCCTTCTATCTTTGGAGACGATGAACAGAGCACTTCGGTAAGCTGTAAATAACGCTAAAAAGTGTGATAAGACGTCCCTGTCATTGTTTTGTTAGCATTAGCAGTTGCACCGTCTTCATATGTTAGCGCTGTGTGCTCGTTTTAGATCCTTGATGATATGGCCTACGTGATTTAATTTAAGTCTAAAGTTTTCATTAGTCATTTCATTTTGCCGTTTTTGTCTTTGAAAAGACTGTATTAAAATGCATTTCGTGACGTTAGCTTGGCGCTAGCGTTAGCTCGGTGCTTGTGTTAGCTCACTTGTTAGGGTTCTGCAAGTTCATCATCTTCATTTTCATCTCGCTCCGCTGGGTCAGACTCTGGCTCAAACATGTAAGGCTGGATGGACAAGTCTTCTGTTGTTGACATTTTGTAAATAACCTCTGAATAAAAAGTTTATGCACCGCTACATAGCCGTATCTCTTCTATCAAACTACAAAAATGGCCGAGCAGGGTGGAGTTGAACCGAGTGTCACCTGAAGAGGGGGCGGGGTATGGAGTGTCTCATTTGCATTTAAAGAGACCGCACCAAAACGAGTTGCTCTCAGAAGCACATCAGAAAAGGGGTAGAAAAGGGGTGGAGCTATAATAATGAGGAATTCAGACCCAAGTATTGCAGTTCCGCTTTATGTAAACCACAACTGTATGATTTATATGTAAAAAGGAAGGATTTAAAACCATGATATGTCCCCTTTAAGAGAAGTCACAGTTAGTGGGAAAACTTGATATGAAACACTTAGCTACTTAGAACGTTTAATTAAATTGTATTGTTCATAGAATTTCCTAAACAATTATCTGAACTCAGTTATGATTACATGCAGCAGATGTTTTCAATTACAGTTACAATTATAATCAGGTCATAATTGTAATAATTTATCAATTATGCAATTACATTTATAATTAATAATAATGCATTGGATTTTATATAGAGCTCTTTCACTCCACACACGGTGGTGGTAAGCTACTATTGTAGCCACAGCTGCCCTGAGGCAGACTGACGGAAGCGAGGCTGCCATAGTGCGCCACCAACACTCACACATCACCCACATTACCTAGTATGAATGTGAAGTGACCCCAACCCTGTGATGGTCTCGTGTGTGAGTTGCATGCACTCTTCCAGGTGCTTCAAACTTCCTTCCAATGCTTTTTCTGCTTCCTGTTCGGCATTGTTGCACATTATTAACCCAGTAACACTGACCAGTTAATTACTGGGTTACTTACAGCACTCGGAGGGCCAGGGCTACCAAAGACAACGCAGATGTAGCCCTCTCGGTAAGAAGATTTCGGTGCTGTTGTTTATAACACTTGAGGTTTTTTGGCCTTTTTTGCAGGTCGTTAGGAGAGTTTCTAATTCTCCTAAACAGAGAACAATCTGTGGAGTGTTCGTTCTTTGGTTATTCTGTTTTAAAACCAAATCAAAATAACAAATAAATGGTGTACAGGTTTTAAGTGAGTAAAACAAAATAACCACATCATTTATTATTTTATTTGGGTTTTAAAACGGAATAACCAAAAAACCAACAGTACACTGATTGAAAACAAACTTTTTTTTGTCTTTTGTTCTGCTTTTCTCCTCTATAGGAACCGTTTTCCTGTTAGTCCAATATAACTGGATGTAAAAACTAATGAAGAGGAGAACAATGCTGCTGCTGGACCAGGAATGAATGAGCTTGCTCTGCTTCTGCATGGAAATGCTGAAAATTTAATAAAAATTTAAATGAGCGCTTATATCAGAAAGCTGACTTGAGATTAAAGCTGATTCACTGCAAACTACTGCGTAAAAGTCCAGCTCGTAGACACATAGTAAGGCTTCATTTTGTTGCACCACGGCAGAGATCTGGGCCTTGAAAACCAGTGAATTTGCTCCTTCATTCAGACTTTTGGACCAAATAAATGTGCACTTTAAATCAGTGCTTCCCAAACGGAGGTATGAGATCCCAGGGAAAAATTGCATCTATTAAAAAGTAAAAGACAAAAAGGTTGAGGAGCACTGCCATTAAGTTTTAATTTTGTTAAAAGTTTGGAGCGAACAATACTGAAAAGTTAACCTCAAACTTTTTCTAATTTTCTCTTTTTGCTAAAAGTATTGTAATTATGTCAATAGTAATACTACACGTTGCAGAAACATACATTACCCTGACGAATTGGAAACTTGAAAACTACAGATAATGGTGATGTAGATCCAGAAAGACATTTAACTTATTCTTAAATTAAAAAAAAAAAGCAGAAATTTCAACATTTCACTGTGGAACTCATATTGATTGTTTGTTTTTTCCTGTCTTCGAGTAAAATACTGTATTTTAATCACTAAGGTTTACCGTTTAAAACGGACTTTCTGAGACACGAATGTTTTTCATGCCTTGTTTTAGAAAAAATAAGCGCCAAGTGTGTGATTTGTTGTTTTTGTACAAATGTTTGATGCAGTTTGGTTTAACCACATTTTAGTTTTATATTCTTGCTGATTTTGTCCCACCACTGAGTGATTGTGATTACTAAGTAAAACCAGATTATTTGATGGCTTTTAAATTAAAAAGGAAAAATGCACATTTAATTTCTTCCATTTGGTACATTTTTATTGTAAACCACTCTTAAAAGTTTTTTGTTTTGTTTTTCTTGTTGTTGTTGTTGTTTTTGGTTAACAATGTACGTTTTTGAGAACATGGAATTGTGAAGAATCTGACAAAAGAAAGAATTTAGTGTCTTACTTGATTGAAATAAAGTTTCATTTTTTTGTCAAATGAGTGTTATTTATTAGAAAAAGACGTAAGGCGATATAAAGCATGAAAATAGGCGAAAGAATTTTAAAGGCCTCAAGAAGAACATAAGAAAAAATTTCAAACACCTCAAATCGCATTTAAGACCATGGTAAGGGATGAAATTTTGCGAAAAAATTTAAAAGGCATAAAAACGGGCGAAAGGATTGTAAAGGCCTCAAGAAAAACGTAAGAAAAATTTTCAATCAATTGCAAACAAATTTCAAAAGCCTCAAAATAAAGGCTTTTTTTTTTTTTTTTTTTTTAAGGAACGCCTCCAAATAGATGTAAGGTGTGGTAAAGGCTAAAATTTCGCGAAAGTTAAGAACATCCTGAGACCCAATAACTACTGCAAATATAATGTGCATACCTAAAATGGGCTAAGAAAGCAGTAAAGCACAAAAAAATGACAAAAAACTAAAATCAGCCAAAATAAAAAGTAAGGCATATTTTTTCAAAATTTCCAAAAAAAAAGAAAAATTGAGTTAGGACTATTATTAGACCCTTAAAACTACTGGAAATATAATGCACATACTGAAACAGGGCAAAGAAAGCAGTACGGCACAAAAATCACCCAAAATCGAAAATACGGCTATAATAAGGCATTAATTAAAAAAATTCAAAAACATTGAGTAAATACCATAAGTACACCCTAAATACAACTGCAAATATAATGCACATACTTAAATAGGGCAAAGAAAGCAGTAAAGCACAAAAAATGACAAAAAACAAAAATCAGCCAAAATCAAAAGTAAGGCTATAGCAAGGCATTTTTTTCAAAAATTTCCAAAAAAAAAAAAATTGAGTTAGGACCATCATTAGACCCTAAAAACTACTGCAAATATAATGCACATACTGAAACAGGGCTAAGAAAGCAGTAAGACACAAAAAATGACAAAAAACTAAAATCAGTCAATATAGAAAGCAAGGCATATTTTTTCAAAATATTCCAAAAAAAAAAAATTGAGTTAGGACCATCATTAGACCCCTAAAACTACTGCAAATATAATGCACATACTTAAACAGGGATAAGAAAGCAGAAAGGCACAAAAAACTAAAATCACCCGAAATCTAAACTTAGGCTATAGCAAGGCATTTTTTTTTCAAAAATTTCCAAAAAAAAAAAATTGAGTTAAGACCATCATTAGACCCTAAAAACTACTGCAAATATAATGCGCATACTTAAACAGGGCTCAGAAAGCAGTAAGACACCAAAAAATGACAAAAAACAAAAATCACCCAAAATCAAAAGTAAGGCTATAGCAAGGCATATTTTTCAAAAATTTAAAAAAAATTAAGTTAGGACAATCATTAGACCCTAAAAACTACTGCAAATATAATGCACATACTGAAACAGGGCTAAGAAAGCAGTAAGGCACAAAAAATGACAAAAAAACAAAAATCAGCAAAAATCAAAAGTAAGGCTATAACAAGGCATTTTTTTTTCAAAAATTAAAAAAAAAAAAAAAAAAAATTGAGTTAGGACCATCATTAGACCCTAAAACTACTGCAAATATAATGCACATACTTAAACAGGGCTAAGAAAGCAGTAATGCACAAAAAATGACAAAAAATAAAAATCAGCCAAAATCAAAAGTAAGGCTATATATAGCAAGGCAATTTTTCAAAAATTTCCAAAAAAAAAAAAAATTAAGTTAGGACAATCATTAGACCCTAAAAACTACTGCAAATATAATGCACATACTTAAACAGGGCTAAGAAAGCAGTAAGACATAAAAAATGACAAAAAACAAAAATCAGCCAAAATCAAAGATAAGGCTATAGCAAGGCAATTTTTCAAATATTTCCAAAAAAAAAAAAAATTGAGTTAAGACGATCATTAGACCCTAAAATCTACTGCAAATATAATGCACATACTTAAACAGGGCTAAGAAAGCAGTAACGCACAAAAAATGACAAAAAACAAAAATCAGCCAAAATCAAAAGTAAGGCTTTTGCAAGGCAATTTTTCAAAGATTTCCAATAAAAAAAAAAATTGAGTTAAGACAATCATTAGACCCTAAAAACTACTGCAAATGTAATGCACATACTTAAACAGGGCTAAGAAAGCAGTAAGACACCAAAAAATGACAAAAATCAACAAACACCCAAAATCAAAAGTAAGGCTATAGCAAAGCAATTTTTGAAAAATTTCCAATAAAAAAAAAAATTGAGTTAGGACAATCATTAGACCCTAAAAACTACTGCAAATATAATGCACATACTTAAACAGGGCTAAGAAAGCAGTAAGACATAAAAAATGACAAAAAACAACAAACACCCAAAATCAAAAGTAAGGCTATAGCAAGGCATATTTTTCAAAAATTAAAAAAAAATTGAGTTAGGACCATCATTAGACCCTAAAAACTACTGCAACTATAATGCACATACTTAAACAGGGCTAAGAAAGCAGTAAGGCACAAAAAATGACAAAAAACAAAAATCAGCAAAAATCAAAAGTAAGGCTATAGCAAGGCATTTTTTTTTCAAAAATTAAAAAAAAAAAAAAAAAAAAATTGAGTTAGGACCATCATTAGACCCTAAAAACTACTGCAAATATAATGCACATACTTAAACAGGGCTAAGAAAGCAGTAAGACATAAAAAATGACAAAAAACAAAAATCAGCCAAAATCAAAGATTTTGCAAGGCAATTTTTCAAAAATTTCGAAAAAAAAAAAAAAAATTGAGTTAAGACCATCATTAGACCCTAAAAACTACTGCAAATACAATGCACATACTTAAAATGGGCTAAGAAAGCAGTAAGACACCAAAAAATGACAAAAAAACAACAAAAACACCCAAATCAAAAGTAAGGCGATCGCAAGGCATTTTTCAAAAATTAAAAAAAATTGAGTTAGGACCATCATAGACCCTAAAAACTACTGCAAATATAATTGCAAATACTGAAAACAGGGCTAAGAAAGAAAGCAGTAAGGCACAAAAAAATGACAAAAAAAAAAATCAGCAAAATCAAAGTAAGGCATAGCAAGGCATTTTGTTTTTTCAAAATTAAAAAAAAAAGAAAAA